>NW_026263083.1:1062500-1239090 GCF_947179515.1 Apodemus sylvaticus | reverse complement strand
GCCTTCTCAGAAGCTGGTCATGTTCAAACAATGCCTTTAGCTTCGTAGCTGAGAACTGTTTTGTGTTAAAGGATTTATGTGGTGAGCAGTGTGCATCCCTGTTGAACTAGGGAGGCAGAAGAAGGTGCAAGCAACTCTTGATATAGCCCTGGATGTGAAGACTACATATCTCACAATGCTCTGCAGTACTTCACACTGGTGATATCATAGGGATGCTGGCAGGGGCGAGGAGGGTTAAACTATAGTGGTTTAGGTAGTGTTAATGCAGTTCAGTATCATTAGAGTCATGGTTGCTATGCTTCTTGAAATTGTAGTACCCATTCCTGTTCCTGAGTCCATGGAGTCGCTTCAAGCAGGCAGTGTCCTGAGACTGAGGGGACGCAAGAGGGGTGAGACTGCAAAGATGGTCATCCAAATCTCCATTTGGCAAGTATCCCCATAAGGAATACTTTCCCTTATCACACACTGAGGGTCTGTGTTACTACACTGATCGTTGGTGTCCACTACACAGGACAAAAATGCTACCTTGCTTGTGGGTGGAGCACCTCTGAGGTCATTGGTGTACCTAGATAGGTTATGGAGAATAGATGCACTTCCTTCCAAAATCTTCCTCTGAATCTGTTCTGCTTTGTCAGGCCTTTGGCTTCTGGGATCCTAGTCTGCTGGATATAGTGCTGTTGCAATGTGTCAGGCACTGGGACTCAAAGTAAACAAAAAGGATTCCTGCTATTTTTTCTGGTTTTTTTTTTTTTTTTTTTTTTTTTTTTTTTTTTTTTTTTTGAGATGGGTTTTTGAGACAGGGTTTCTCTGTATAGCCATGGCTGTCCTGGGTCTCACTCTGTAGACAAGGGTGGCCTCAAACTCAGAAATCCCCCTGTCTCTGCCTCTGGGGTTACTGGCATGTGCCACCACCACTCGTATTTGTTTTTCTTTTGTTTGTTTTGTTGGTTAGTTGGTGTACGGTCTCTCTGTGTAGCCCTGACTGTCCTGGAATTCACACTGTACACCACGCTAGCCTTGAACTCAGAAATCCACCTGGTCTGCCTCTCAATTGCCACCATTGCCAGGCAGGATTCCTGTTCTTAAGGAGGTGGTAAAACAAACTTCTGATTTTGTTAAGCAATATCTACAACTCTAATAATGGATCATTTGTGGAATTGCCAGACAACCTCTTCCAAAACTGAATCAGGGAAAGCCAAGCAATTGAGCTCTTCACAGGTGTGTTCAGGAGAAGCTCCTCCAAGGAATGTAGTAACTTACTTGCACAAATAAACCTTCATTCTGTTGGAGTGGTGATGAAATCTTATCCTATGTAGCTGTGTTTAAGGCTCATTCCCTATTCACTTCCATTGTGGGATGATCTAAGGGTAAATCCCATCAGGATTACTAGTTTTATGCTATTTTCATTTTGTTTATTGAGACAGGTTATCTGTGTAACAGAGCCCTGGGTGCTCTGGACCTTGTCAGGAGCCGTAATAGGACAAGATAAATACTACGAGGTAATCATCCAGAAATGGCCTGCTTCGGATTCTTATATAATCTGTGACAGGTGCGCCCTTATTAAGCAAGGCTGTAAGGGCTACATTTTAGGAAAGATTCCTGTTATTAATATGCTTTTCCTCATTTATATATATATATATATATATATATATATATATAATATTTAATAATATATAAAATATTATTTATATAATATAT
This sequence comes from Apodemus sylvaticus, assembly GCF_947179515.1. NCBI lineage: Eukaryota > Metazoa > Chordata > Mammalia > Rodentia > Muridae > Apodemus > Apodemus sylvaticus. The sequence continues at coordinate 1,237,392 of NW_026263083.1, read as the reverse complement.
AAATAAATATATATTACTAAGTAGTAGCACACCCCTTTGGAGCAGATCTCTACTGATCCACGAAGAATTACTGTCTTGTAGTGATGCTATATAGACAAATTGGTTACTTCTTAAGTCTTAACAATGATTCTACTAGAATTCCTAAGATTATTTGTGGTTATTAAGCTCTTTTATAGTGGGAGTGCTATTAGGTCCTTTACTGATACTCAAGACTGAAATGAGAACTCTGCCAGTCTCTCAAGTGTCACTAGTTAATTGATTTTTGATGATAACCAGACTTTCTTCTACTCAGAGCACATTTGAAGAGGTTGTAAAACCATTAACCAAAGTTCATAAAAAAGGAGCTAAGGATATGTTATAGGTGCTAAGACAAAAGATAAAATATTGACTAGGTTTATCTCGACAGAACCTCACTAAAACTTAGTTATGATTTTTAAATGTTCATTGAATCTGTGGAGCCTCCACAGATGATAGCTGTTTAGCTAAATTATTACTTGTAATGGATATGCATGTAAACATTCTCTGCTGTAAACTATTTCAATTATTTTTTTTTTCTATTTCAATTCTTAATTTGAGATTTTTTTGCGAACTTGTGAGGAACTTCTTAACATATGATCAAGTATTCTGAAAGATGTAGATAAGTACTAAGAACAAAGAGATGAGAAACCGAGTAGAATTTTTCTCCTACTCCACTTAGACTAGAAATATTTGTCTTTCTTCACTTAGAGTAGAATTGTTTTCCCTGCTCCCACTTAGGATCTTTTTGCTTTTCCTCTAAGATAGCATATACAGGAAACATTTTACAACTTAGGAATACATGCTTTAGTAAATTTTCTAAGGGTCACTTTTCCTTCCTGTAACATCCAACTAGCAGACTATCATAGTTCCTGCTGACATAAAACAAAGACCACATTGCTTAATCCTTGCCTGTTAGGCTACAGGTGTCAATCACCTAAGATAGGAGACTTTGACCCTCAGAAAGAACAAGAAAGTTTTTAGGATGATTTAGTAGTTGTATCAGCATTTCAGTACAGTTAGGGTGCTAGAAAGCCCTGAGACCTCCAGACTCTAAAGCTATCACCAGAATCCTACTCTGACCCTGTCACTACCTCTAGGCTGGGAAGCTCTCAGCAGGACCTGGACTTGCCTTGTAGTCCAGGCTGACCTCGAACTCACATAGATCCCCAGCTGTACTTTCAAAGTGCTAGAATTAAAGGCATGCACCACCACAGGCCTAGTTCTTAGGCGGTTTGCTGGTTTGGTGGTTTGTTGCTTTTAAAAGGTATTATTATTATTATTATTATTATTTCTATTATTATTATTTTATGTTCATTGGTATTTTATCAGATCCTCTGACATTGGACCTACACTTTGACAACAGGGTTTCTCTGTGTAGCCCTGGCTGTCCTGGAACTTACTTTGTAGTCCAGGCTGGTCTCACTCACAGAGATCATTAGACCTCTGCCTCCTGAGTTTTGGGATTAAAGACATACACCACCACTGCCTGGCTGTTAGTATTTTTTTTAAAAAGAAGTAAATTTTCCCTTCCCAGGTAAATTCTACATTTAAAATCTATATGACCTGAAGGCAAAGTGGAGTATAAAAATTAAATTCTCCAATCAAAAGAAAAACAAAAACTTTTATTAAAAACTTAACTTCTTAAGATGGATAACTTGTGACCTTTTCATATGTAGGCTTAATTCACAGTGCCAATGTAAGCACAGTGAACTTGGAGAAATCCTGTGTTTCAGTGGAATGGACTGAAGGAGGTAATACAAAATGCCAAGAGGCATGTCTACTGAGAACGCTTGTGTGTCATTTCACACAGTACTCTGCAGAGCATCTGTGTGGAACTGGTGACAGACTAGGCTGATGCTGTGCGCTCCTCTCCAGTCTTAAGAAATGGTTCTCCTGAAAAAAAAAAAAAAGAAAAAGAAATGGTTCTCCTTGTATCGATTGAGATTTCCTTTAGTCAAGTGTCCTAAATTTAAGCAATTATCCACTTCTGGTTTGTCTGTGAAGAGCAAAATTGCAGAGAAACTTAACCATGTCTCTGCTCACTCGCCTTAGTTTGTGTTCTGAGTACACACTACAGTGTCAGCTTGGGTAACACAATCTGTAACCCAGGAAAGGAAACGAAGGTGTGGCCTTGACGGGCCAAGTCATAAAGCCGTGGGTAATGGATGCTGCAGGTGAGCTGCTTAAGAGCCGCTCCAGGGAGGGACTTGGAAGGACTGTGAGGGTTTAGCTGAAGCAGTGCAGTAGCCGCAGCCTGAGGTCTGAATGGCAGTGCTGGCCATAGGCCGAGCAGACTGCGCATGCGCTGACAGCAAAACTGACTGGAAAGAGATGGGCGGAAGGCACTGTGAAAATGTCTTCTCTCTGGCCTGTGCATATAAAATCCCAGATTTCTCATCTGTCTCTGCCTCTCCTTTTTATGTGCTCAGGCATGTTTCCATCTATGAAGTGAAGATGGCAATGTCTACCTCAGAATGTTGTGAGGATTTAACCACAAAGTCCTTCTGGATTGATTCCAGAATGATAGACTGTGTTGAGACCTGGGAGTATAGGTGACTATAGTGCAGTCTCTCCCATGGAGTTTCAGATGGTGACACAGTCTGGCCTTCTATGGTGGTGCATTTCCTTAATCTCAGTGCCCTGCAGCTAGAGGCAGACAGACTTCTATGTTCTTGACTCTATCCAGGCCTACACAGTGATAGTATTGTCAAAAACAACAACAACAACAACAACAACAACAACAACAACAACAAAAACTCTTGTTTAACTCTTTTTTTTTCCTTTAAAATATTTGTGCTTGGTGTGGTAGCACATGCCATTAATACCAGCATTCAGGAGACAGAGACAGTGAGTTCTATGCCAGCCTGATCTACAAAGTGAATACCAGGACAGTTAGAGCTACATATCAAGTCAAAAAATGTTGTATGTGTGTGTGTAAGGAAGAAGACATGTGCTTAAGAGTGTCATGCGTGAAGTACTGTGGTATATATGTGCTTCAGAGTATCATGTGGTAAGGTTCCAAGACAACATTTGTGAGGTGTATATTTTTAATGTATGCATTTATGCATTTATGCATTTATGTATTTATGCATCCATGTATTTATGCATTTGTGTATTTGTGTATTTATGCATTCATGCATTTATGTATGCATGCATTTATGTATGTATGCTTTTATGTATTTTTGTACTTATGCACTTACACACTGATGTACTCATATATTCATATATTCATAATTCATGCATTCATGCATTCATGTTCTCATGTACTTATTTATGTCTTTACAATGATACAGAGCTATGCTTTTCTCAATCAGAACGTGGGGGCTTCAGGTCCATCAGACCTTAATATTGGTGGTGTCTCAATGCTGACACTTTGAGCAGCTTGTGACAAACCTGTGTTTGGTTATGAGCATGTGCCATGTAGCTGGTTGTACATCACTAGTTGTCTCCTTTGTTATAGTTTGGAGACAGATTTCTAAACAAACCTGATGAAGGAACTGGTGAATTTAAACATCCTAGTCTCTAAACTGCCTGCTTAGCACACTATCCGTGAGGTGTTTGTGAGGGAGTCGTCCATGCGCTAAATGCTATTTACTGTCACTATTTCCGAAGCTTGGTAAGTCCTTTACATCAGAAATTCTACTCTTTTACATCTCAGTCCCAATATATGAGAAGCCTTTTAACAGCTCTGCAAAATTAATTGCACATGGATCTTACTTCTAATTGGTGAATGCTAAGGGCAGAACTTGTAGAAGATTCCAGAGAAACTAGGGCTATTCAAGTTTGGCATCCTGCCCATGACATTTCCTCAAGTAAGCTCCTGGTTCAAGTATATTGAGCAGAGTCAGCCCTGATAGTGAACTTATTGAAAGGTCACAGCCTGATCTAGCAAGGGAGGAGCACCACAAGGGACCTCACAGGTGCAAACATCTGGATTCACCTGGCCAACACTTCCCATGCAACTCTAGGGAGGACCAACAACCACTGATCCCACTGCTCATATGTCTACTCCTCCTTACTATGGGCAGCTACTCTGTGCTCAACATGTCTCAAAAATGGAGCTTACTTGAGGTTCCCTCACAGCACCTCAATTTTATTAGGATGATTTTCCATGTAAATCTCCAATTTTATCAAAAAAAATTCTAATTCTATCTTTATTTAATTTAGAAATATTTAAGTCTATCCATTTAGAGGTTTCACTTTCCTTGTAAACCTTCAATTTTCACACCTTATTCTATGCATTTCTTCAATTTGATCAGGAATATATTCCATGAAAATCATCCCTTTCATCCCCAATGTTTTCTATGTCCTTGGTCATTTAGTAAAGAGAAAATTGTCTATGTTACTTTTAACGTTATTTTCCAACAATTTCTTCAATTTTAATCCATTTTTTAATATATTTCTTCAATTTTATCAGAAATGTTTTACATGTAAACTCTCAATTTTATCAGAAAATGTTTCAACTTTATTTTTCAATCATTTTAGAAATTTTTATGTCTACCATTTATCTGTATTATTTTTCAATTATAACCTTCAATATTTGAAGTTCTACTTAAGTTTTTCACAAATATTTTCAGTAAACATTTCTATCACCTTTATCAATTAGTTTAGAAATATTTTATATGTCTAACAATTTTTCTGTATTATTTTTTGATATCTTAAATTTTAATACATTTCCTGTACATTACTCCAATTGTACTAGAAATATTTTCCATCAAAATCTACAATTTTATCAAAAATTTTACTAGGTTCTTGGACAATGTTCTAGGTATATTTTCTATGTTTACTGTTTTACTTTTATCATTTTCCAACTAATTCTTCAATTTTAACAAAGACACATATATGTATATTTCTTCAATTTACTACAAATATTAGTTAAGAGAAACATTATTTTATCAGAAAATATTTCTATACATTTTTCAATTATTTAGAAATGTTTTATATACATAATATTATCTGAATAATTTCCTTTGAAAAATCTTAAATTTAACACTAACTTTTCTATATATTGCTTTAATTTTATCAGAAATATTTTCCAAGAAAATCATCAATTTTATCAGAAAACGTTTGTAGGTACTTGATTTAGTAAAGATAATTTATTTTTTTACCATTATTATTTTCCAACAGATTCTTCCATTTTAACTTTATTTTTTAATTTATTCCTAAAATTGAATTTGCCTACACATTTAGTTTTCATTGTCAACTTCTTATGTGTATTCATTTTCAATGACAAATCTCATTTTGAAATAATTTTTTGTATATTTCTTCAATTTTATAAGAAATATTTTCTATGAAAGTCATCAATTTGATTAGAATTTTTACGTGGTTTATCAGTCAGTTTTGATGTATTATTTATGTCTACAATTTCATTTGAATTATTGTTCATGAAATTCTTCAAATTTAACACATATTTATATATTACTTCAAATTCTGCTGGTCCCGCCCCTGACTTCACACTGCCCCTGCCCCTTGCCCAACTATCTCAGCCCATGTTGGAGTCCCTCTCTGTCACCCATCGACCACTGGCCCCGCCCCCTGAAGTCAACCAGAGACCTGGCCTCTCCCAGAGTCCATCAGTCTCAGCACCAGGCAAGTACTATGTGGCGTCTCTTTCGGCCTCTCAGTCACCCTGTGACTACTGTCCCAGTCCATGATGTCACTCTGATCCCTGGTCCTGCCCTTCATCCATCTTTCTCAGTTCTGGGAAGGCACCATGTTGGCGTCCCTTTCCATCAACTGGGTACTGTGGCCCTGCCCCTGACGTCATCCCGGCCACGCCCCTCATCAGGCCTCCTCAAATGGGGTCATTTCCTGTGTTTCATTTTTATGAATAAAAGTGGGCTTGGAGTTTGAACGTGCCGGTGGGTTCACGGTGTGGCAGAGGTGGGAGGGAGGTGAGCATGCAATTTTAGTGACTGCTGGGATTGCCAAGCTTCCCTGGACAGGCGTGGAATTGCCGGGAAGGAAATGGTGGGATGGGACTGCATTCGCATGTGCATTCAGATGAAAATTGTTCTTCATGCCACAGGTGTCTGTGAGCTCTGGAGTCACTCTGCACCATCCTCCTGTTGTCTCTGCAGACAACGTCTGTGAGTTTGGAGAGGCTGGGCAAGGCGCGGGCTTCCCACTCTGGAATGTTTGCAGCAGGGTGGAGTGCAAACCCTCTCTGTGCTCTGGGTGGGGACATTGGCCTCCTCACACGACCCTCCTGTGGGAATGGAAGCCAAGCCTGACCGCCATGGATCGCTGGGATGTGCGCCCGGCCCTTGCTTCTGTCTGTGAGCTGCTGAGACAGGTAGGGAATTCACAGGACAATAAACTGAATCCGGTTCCTTCACGTGACAGGCCGGGCTGTGAAATGACAAAGACCTGGTAGAGTTTACTGAGGTCTGGGCTGGCACTTTCCCAAGGAACATAAATGATCAAGTTGGAGCTGGCTGGGGTCAAGGGCTGTGGGATGGGCGTGGCTAGGTCCCAGGCTAACTTGTTTTTGTGTTCTTTTTGTCAATTGTTTCTGTTGTAGTTTTTTATATTGCTTTACTTTAGATGTTTAGGGTTTTGATTATTGTGCAGCAAAGGGAGTTATCCCCAATCTGTTTGGCATTTTGGATGCTTCTTTTACACTAACAGGCACCTTCTTTAGTTTAGGAAAGTTTTCATTTATGATTTTATTGGAAATGTTTTCTAGACATTTATGCTGATTTATCTTCTCTCTTGCCCTCACCCTTTCTTTCTACTTCTGAGGTGTTCACTGTAACTGTGAAGCTTGAATGGTTCTCTGTGTCCTGCTCTGAGTTCTGTTGTTGGGTGCTGTGAGGGGACCTCAGGAAAGCTCTGAAATAAAGACAAGATGAGCACAGGATATCTGCCCACAATGGAGAGGAACATGCGGCTGGTCTGTGTGCACTGGGGTGGTGGATGCTCTTTGGGAATGGATAGGATGCATCAGCCAGATGTGAATTCCTGTGAGTTTTCTAGTGGTGCTTCTTACTTGGTATTGCAGGCCATGACCTCTTAATAACTTTATTATCATGGATGATTCTAATTCTGTCCAAAACATCTGGAACAGTTGCTTTCTTGTAGAAGCATGGGTGGTTTCTGTGACTATGCAGCACTGTGTCCAATCTATTTTTTCTTTTTATAATAACCATTAAGAAGGCAGGGTCAGGCTTAGAGAGATGGCTCAGAGGATAAGAGCTCTGGGTATTCTTACACAGGCCATGAATTCAATTCTTAGCAACCAAATGGTGGCTCACAACCATATATAATGGAATCTGGTGCCCTCTTCTGTTCTGCAGGAATGCATGCAGGGAGAACATTGTATAAGTAATGAATTAATTCCTTAAAAATAGGATGGGTATGAAGGCTATTGGTGAAGGTGCAATCTCAGTTGCACTTGATGGCCCAGGACTTAAAGGGTCATGCATAGGAGTTGAGGCTTGGCCCCATGAAAAGTGCCTGTGAAAGGCTATTGGTGAGACCTAGTTATGGCAGAAAACAGCAGTGTTTTGGAGATGCCAGTACCATAAGATGACCACCAAGAACAGCAGCTGCAGTGGAAAACAGGCAGAGGGAACCCAGAAGACAAGTTGTATGATACAAAGGGCAGAGCTGGAGAAATGACCCAAGCCCTCAGAGGAGCCTGGAAGTTCTTCAGTTGGATCTAAGACATTGAACTATTTAAGTTTGCGTTTTGCTTTTCATTGTGATTGTGCCCTGATATTTTTCCCACTTATAGGAAGAAAGTATTTTAGTGGAGTCTACAGTTAAGCGACTTTGAATTTCTAAAAGACTTTGAATTTATAAGATTTTGGACCATTTAAAGGAATTGAATTTTTAATATGTAAAGATTGTGGAACTTTTAAAGTTATTAAGATCTTGGGGATGAATAAGAAAATAAGGGTTGAGGTTTAATAGTGATGTGGTCTGCGTGTCAAATCAACAAGGGGTCAATTGTACTGGCTGGATTTGTGTGTCCACTGGACACAGGCTGGCTTTATTACAGAGAAAGAAGCTTCATTTGTGGAAGTGCCCCCATGAGATCCAGCTGTGGAGTATTTTCTCAAATAGTGATCAAGATTGGAGGGTCCCTTGTGGGAGGTGCTATCTATGGGCTGGTAGTCTTGGGTTCTATAAGAGAGCAGGCTGAGTAAGCCAGGGGAACTAAGGCAGTAAGGAACATCCCTGCATGGCCTCTGCATCAGCTCCTGCTTCCTGACCTCCTTGAGTTCCAGTCCTGACTTTTTTTTTTTTTTTTTGGTTTTGGTTTTTTCGAGACAGGGTTTCTCTGTGTAGCCCTGGCTGTCCTGCAACTCACTCTGTAGACCAGGCTGGTCTCGAACTTAGAAATCCGCCTGCCTCTTCCTCCCAGAGTGCTGGGATTAGAGGTGTGCGCCACCACTGCCTGGCAACAGTCCTGACTTTTTAAATGATGAACAGCAGAATGGAATGTAAGCTGAATAAACTCTTTCCTACCCAACTTGCTTCTTGTTCAAGATGTTTGTGCAGGAATAGAAACCCTGACTAAGCTCTCTCTCTCTCTCTCTCTCTCTCTCTCTCTCTCTCTCTCTCTCTCTCTCTGTGTGTGTGTGTGTGTGTGTGTGTGTGTTGTGGGGGCATGCTAGGCCTGATCTGATAACCCTTTTTTTGTTGTTTGTTTTCTATTGTCTTATCCTGGATGTTCACCATTTTTATGTCTGCATGTATTTGTCCTTTTCATCCCCTAATTGCTTTTGGAGCAACATGGAAACACAGTTTTGCCATTGGGAAGGCCGTGGTGAAACTTAGCGGATTGTAGAAGAGCATCATTGCTTTCCTTAAAAAACAAAACATAACAAAACTAGATTTACCCATCTGTTGAGTCTTGAATTCAAAAGAGTGAAAAAATGTATATCAGCACGTTATCATCATCATCCTCATCCTCCTCCTCCTCATCATCATTATTAATTTGAATTTTCTAGAATTTTTTTTTCTGTGTAGCCCTGGCTGTTCTGGAACTGTTGAGTCCAGCTCACACATTTTAATCATGGGTTCTCTGGAAGGAAAGATGGGTAAAGGAACAGGCTGCAAGAGAAATTACATGGAGAGACACAAAACACATGGCTTTTGGTGCAAGTCTCCATCTTTAATGATAATCCCTCTCTCCCAAGAAACAAAGGCAGACCAAGCCCCTCCCCTGAAGGCTGGAAACCGGTTCTTCTTGTTCCTCAGGAGTTGGGTGGTCAGGTTGCTGGCTGCTATTCTTGAGAGCAGTGGGCAGGGGGAGGTCACAATTCCTCCTTTTTTTTTAATTTTAAGAAAAACCAGTGGATAACTATATTCATCAAAAGACGATTGGCGTTGACCAGTGAGGGAAAGCAGAGACCTCAACCCCCTTAAATATTAATTGATGTCCTTTTCAGGGAAGGGAAATAGACTGCCTTATTATTTTAGAGGACAGTCCCTCATCGTCGACCCCTGTGCAGCCAGGCTTACTTTCAGGGAAACTCAGAAGCAGGACATTTCCTTTTTCCCTTGCAGTGCCTCACCTCGCACCTCATAATTTGTGCCCATGCTTGTTTTAATTAACAAACATGCATAGATCTGAGTTCTATGCAGCTCCATTTGTGGAGATCCACCTGTAAAGTAAATGTCCTGTGAATATGAGTTGGCTGGCTCTCATAGCCACCCATCTTCAAGTCCTGGAAGCCATTGCTGTAGCAGCCCACCTTCAAGAGTTGTATCTGAAAGATATCTCCTTGAAACACAAAATAAGAGATTAAAAGGAAAAACTGCTTGGACTGTTTCTCTGGAGGGCCCATGCTATTTAATTTGGTTGTAAATTAGTAGCTCAGGAATAAAACCTGGCTTGCAAATTAATGTCTAGAGGAAAAGCAGCCTACCTTCCCAATATGGGAGAAGTAGCCTTAAGAACATTATTGAATTAGAGTCATACTTACCAACTGATTTAGGGTCTCTATTTACCTACCATATCAATCTTTATGGCAGCCATCGGGCTCCATCTTCTTTTTGAGAGAAAATATAAATAGAACATCTTTTCTATAATAAAACAGGGTCTGGACCGTTCCATGTATTGGTTAACGAGTCCCGCCATTTACCCATGACAATCCCTTGGTATAAAAACTTGTGAATAATGATTGATTACATTTAGAGGCTTCTCTAAAATGTAAAGAAGTAAAAAGAAATCTTTTTTTCTAATTTTTGCATAGCGAATTACATCCATTTGTCAAAAATGATAGGGTATAAGGCCACATAGATAAACCCTTAAATGGGAGCTGGAGATAAGGAAAGGCATTAGGACATTGTTTTCCAATAGTGAAAACAAAGATCTTGATGGCATATTAAAATTAAACATGCCATAGGTTTCCAATAAAGGACAAATTTTGCAACATACAAGCTAATTGTAAAAGGATTAAAAGTATTATTTGTAGGTTGAAAAACATTTAATATCATTGTCAGCTCTGCTATTTATATTTGATTATAAATAAGATATCTAGCTCTTCCTTCAGAAGAGCCATCTATGAAAATCAAGAGTATATTTATGCAGAGGCTATAAAGATCATATTAGGAAACACAACCTCATGTATAACTAAGAAACATTATTAATCTGTCTTAAGGAAAACAGCCATGCCAATAAGTGAATTCTTCCATCTCATCTAGGCATTGGCATGCCTAGTGATAGGATGCCATATACATTTATCAAGGTTTCCTTGGCATCCAAATTTTAAAATTTTCTTAAAAATATATATGCCTTAAAATATACATGCATAATTCAAATGAAATGCATGGGGATACAATTTCCCCTCCATTTTTCTTTTTTAAGAAGATACTGTTTTGTTTTGTAAAAATGTTTTACCTCATCTTTTGAGGATAATAAAGATCAAATTGTCAAAGATATCTCAAATGAATAGCCTTTATTTATTAAATGGCCAGTTTTAGTGTTTGTTCCAATCTAAGTTGGAACACCAAGCATATACCATAACATATGTAATACCTATGTAGCTATTGAAAATAAATATAGCATTCTCAGTTGCCTATTGCTAGAGTGATTGAAACTAGAATGCCCTAAAATGAATCATAGTTATATGCACATATTTTGATTTTTTAAATTAGAAATATGAGTATCAATTATCTGTAAAAGTTAATTAAGTCCTCTAGAATCAACACCATTATGTGGTAGAAATAGAAATTGAGGACATCAAGAACAAACCTTTATAATTTGATGTATATAAAATATAAAATTATTTTTAAGCCATTATCTTTTTGATGGATATAAACAATACGCTTGTATATTCGACTGTTTCTATATAGTCATCTGGGATATAAACTTTATGTGCTCTGACCCAAGGGGTCCTGTCCAGACACCTTTTTAAAGATTAAATAATAAATAAGTATATTGTAGTTGTCTTCAGACACACCAGAAGAGGGCATTAGATCCCACCACAGATGGTTGTAAGTCACAATGTGGTCGCTGGGCTTTGAACTCTCATGCTCCATGAATGAGGGCCTAGCCTTTAGCAGCTAAGCTATCTCTCTAGGCTTATAAACATAAAATATAAGAGTCTAGCTCTCAGCACCCATGTCTATCTCTCCAGCCTTTGGGTTAGCATATAAATATTTAAAGGATAGTAATTTAGAGAACATATCCTTTGAAAATTGAATTATATTTGTATAAACAATTATAAAAATTAAGAATTAGCAGTATTAAAAATAGACCAATTTTAAGCAATTGTAAACCATGAACTTTATATATTTTTACTATTATTAAAAGATTGATTTTTAACATCTTAAAAATAGCTGCTATAGCACCCAAGTGCTGAAGCAAGGAAAACTTAAAGGAATAGAAGTTATATAAACTTTAATTCCATATTTAATGTATAATTTATGGGATGTACATATAGAAATATAAAGTAAATTGCAACAACTTATTTTTGGATAACAATTATTAATTTTTTGATATATATCATCTGTAGAAGGGAGTTTCTGTTTTTCTGTTTGTTTGATTTATTTTTCTTGTTTTTTTAGGCAGGTTTTCTCTGTATATCCCTGGCATTCCTGGAGCTCACTCTGTACACTAGGCTGGCCTGGAACTCAGAAATTCACCTGCCACTACCTCCCAATTACTAGGATTACAGGCATGCGCCACTACAGCCTGGCTAAAACTCTTGTTATTGAATATCTATCTTTAATATTAATAGCCAGTGTCATGCATTTGGTCATCCATTCCTGGGTAAGATAGGTACATCCTATTCACCTTGGGTAATAATCTATGCAAGTTATTCATCTTGATTATGGGAAGAAGACAAGTGCTTTGAGAAAATCTCAGGCAAGGTCACAAGTGAGGTCCTTAAGGTCCTGGTTTACAGAGGGAAAGAACTGGCAGCAGACATGCCAGAGCTGTACTGGTGTATCCTCCCTTAGGAGTGGGTGGGGTAAGACTCCTCTTGGAATCTTCTTTCAATTGCAAATGGAGTGCAAACCACACCTGAAATGGTGGAGGGGAGCGGTTGGGCCTAGACATGAAGCACCCTTTAACCTGAGGATGTAAGAATCACTGGCCAATCAAAGCTGCTAGGCAGTCCTGCCAGGCAGACAAAGAGGTGGGATCTTCCGGGTGCCTTTCTGTGTATTCGCTGTGGCTGTGCAGACTTCATTGGTACTCTGCGTCCTGCTCTGAGCTCTGCTGTTGGGTGCTGTGAGGGCACCTCAGAGAAACTCTGAAATCAAGACATGGTGAGCACAGGATATCTGCCCACAATGTAGAGGAAAATGCAGCTGAGCAGTGGGCCCCTGGGTGGTGGGACCTCTCTGGGAATAGGTGGGATACATCAGCCAGATGGTAGTGGGTGCTGGGGTGTTGGGTCCTCTATTTGGTTGGATCAGAACTATCAGCCAGATGTGACTTCCTGTGAGGTTTCTAGTGGTGCTTCTTATTTGCTAGTTTAGGCCATGTCCTATTAATAACTTAAGTATCATTGCTAATTATAATTATATCCAAAACATCTGGACCAGTTGCTTTCTTGTAGATGCATGGGCGGTATCTGTGACTATGCAGCACCTGTGGCCTAACCTTTTCGTCTTTTATAATATACATTAAAAAGGCAGGAATAGAACTGGAGAGATGGCTCAGAGGTTAAGAGCTCTGGCTGTTCCTAAACAGGACATGAGTTTCTTACCAACCAAATGGTGATCATAACTATGTAATAGGATCTGGTGCCCTTTTCTGGCCTGCAGGAAACTTGCAGGGAGAACTTTGTGTAAGTAGTGGATTAAATCCTTAAAAAAAAGAAGATGATATGAATATAATCATTCTGATTTCATATATTACTAGTTTCTGTTTTGTTTAGTTCATTATTTTTTTCTGGTGTAGTTTTTTGGCTTATATTTCTTTAACTTATATGATTAGTATTTTGATTATTATGTGGATAAGGGTCTCTTTCCCAATCTGTTTGGTAGTTTGGATGCTTCTTTTACATTAACAGGCACCTTCTTTAGTTTAGGAAAGTTTTCATTTATTATTTTATTGGAAATGTTTTCAAGATATTTATGCTGATTGATCTTCACACACGACCTCATCCTCTCCTTCTTCTTCTGAGGTGTTCCCTATAGCTGTGCAGGCTTGGATGGTTATTTGTGTCCTGCTCTGAGCTCTGCTGTTGTATGCTGAGAGGGGACCAAAGGGAAGCCCTGAAATTAAGACATGGTGATGATAGGATATCTGCCCACAATGGGAAGAACATGCGGCTGAACACTGGGGGATAGTGGGTCCTCTATGGGGTTGGATCAGGAGTATATGTCAGTTGTGAACTCCTGTGAAGTTTCTAGTGGTGCTACTTACTTGCTAGTTCAGGTCATGACCTCTTAATATATCCAGCATCATGGCTGATTGTAATTCTGTTGAAAACATCTAAACCAGTTGCTTTCTTTTAGAAGCATGGGTGGTTTCTGTGACTCTGCAGCACCTGTGTTGAAACCATTTTTTTCTTTTATAATATACATTCAGAAGGCAGGAATAGGGCTGGAGAGATGGCTCATAGGTTAGGAGCTCTGGTTGTTCCTACAAAGGTCATGGGTTCAATTCTTAACAACCACATGGTTGCTCACAACCATATGTAGTGGCATCTGGTTCCTTCTTCTGGCCTACAGGAATACATGCAGGGAGAACATTGTACAAGTAATGAATTCCTTAAAAAAGAAGATGGATATGTATCTAATAGTCGTGACTTCAACCATTACCAGATTTTGTTTTATTTAGTTCGTTATTTTTTTCTGCTGTAGTTTTTTTGTTTATATTTCTTTAACTTATATGTTTACTGTTATGATCAGAATGTGGCAAAGGTACGTTTTCACAATCTCTTTTGTATTTTTGATACTTCTTTTTCATTAACAGGCACCTTCTTTATTTTATGAAAGATTTCATTTATGATTTCATTTGAAATATTTTCTAGATCTTTATGTTTTTATGTTGATAGATCTTCTTCTTGTTCTTCTTGTTCTTCTTGTTCTTCTTGTTCTTCTTGTTCTTCTTGTTCTTCTTGTTCTTCTTGTTCTTGTTCTTCTTCTTGTTCTTCTTGTTCTTCTTGTTCTTGTTCTTGTTCTTGTTCTTCTTCTTCTTCTTCTTCTTCTTCTTCTTCTTCTTCTTCTTCTTCTTCTTCTTCTTCTTCTTCTTCTTCTTCTTCTTCTCTTCCTCCTCCTCCTTCTCCTTCTCTCCTCCTCCTCCTCCTTCTCCTCCTCTAACATATCCTGAGAAACTAAACTAAATTAAACATGGAAGAGTTCTGCTGAAAAAGAGGTTATATGATGAAAGGGACAGGACTGACAATCTGTGGATGTTGACTAATTTTCCTGGTTGGTATTCCTTATCTTCCTATGCTGGTGTCTAGGTATCTGAATTTGTGGTTATTATAGGGCTAGGTGTTGGAATCTCAGTTTGTCTTGTTTAGGTGGGAGATTAATCCTGGCTTATTGTTTGCTGTCTAGATTATTGGAGAGTATTGACTGAGTGTTGACTCTTTTACTTACCTGTTTGGTGGGTATGATCAAGAGGAAATGCTGGCTAATGTTTAAAGTTGGGAGAGGAGGTGGGCAGGAAGAGATAACTTAGCAATACACAAGAATACATAGTCAGGAGAGAGGTGAAGCTGCCAACATTTCAACATTTCAGAGCTACGGTCATCTGAAGGAGCGTCAGTTGAGGGTGTGCCCTCATCTGAATGACTGGTTGCTAAGTCTGTGTGAGATAGTGTTGATGATAGAGGTGGGAAGACTATTGAACTGAGGGTGACAATATTCATAAACAAGTGGGACTGGTCTGGATGAGAGAGCTACCTGAGCATGGGGCACTGACCAAGCAGGAGTGCACGTCAGGGCACAATGTTTGTCTATGCTTTAACTTCAGTTTTTAGCTTCAATTTCTTACTCTAAGCTCCCAAATTGATGAACTGTGATCTGACAGAACCAATTAAACAACCATTTATTTCCTCCATTTCTTTTGTTCAGAGGATTCCAATACAGCAGCATAGTAACAAGTTAGAACAACAAAAACAACCACAGAAGCATTATCAACGTATTTTGCTGCTGGACAGAATCTAGTTTCTCTTTCGAAAGAATGTGGAAATTATCAGAAATTGAAGAGGCAAAAGTCATAGAAAGCTGATCTTGGATCTTAGTCTGTTGTTCTCATATGACTTGGGAGATTGTAGCATTGACCGTATTCAGCCAGAGGAAATTGAGATCATAGAATTTCAGATGAAAATAGATGCGGAAAATGTAATGAGAGGTCATTGTGTGATATTTTGACCAAAAACCTTTTCTCCATGGTGACATCTTGAAATAATGAGTGAGGCAAAATTTAAAAATAATGGGCTGACTTCTATATTTTCTTTCTAGTAATATGTATTTGTTCATTTTTCCCACTCATGTATTTATCATTTATTTATTTAATTTAAATTCCATTTTCTAAAATCTCTCCATTCACTTTAAACAGTTATTCATCCCTCACTCCTCCAAGGAGGGTGCAGTCCACTTGCGCATTCACCAAGCATAGAATTTCAAGTCTCTGCATGGTTAGGCAGATCCTCTGCTACTGAGTTCAGAGAAGGTAACCAAATTAGGGGAACAGTTTGGACAGACAGACAACTGCATAAGGGACATCTCCCTCTTAAGTTTTTGTGGGACCCATGTGAAGATGGAATAGCACATGTATTGCATATATGGTGTGGGTCTCAGCCCATCCTGTGTATTCTCATTGGTTGGTGGCTCAGTCTTCTAATGTCCCGGTTAGATGATTCTGAGGGTCTTTGAATGAACTTCCTGTTCCTTCCGTGGCCTTCAACCCTCTCCCCAAAGACACCCTAAGCCCTGTCCAATTTTAGGCTGCAGGTCTCTGACTCTGTTATAGTCTGGTTCTGGATTCAGACTCTCAGATGCCAATGATGCTAAGGTACTGCCTGCAAATAATATACAGTATCCTCAGTAAAGTTAAGGTTTGTTGCTTGCCCATGTGAAAGGTCTCATTTTGGGCAGGATATCCTTAGGTCATTCCCTCAGTCTCTGCTCCATCATTTTGATTGAATTTCTTGTAGACAGAACAAATTTGGGGTGGAAATGGTTTGTGTTCAGATGGTGTCATTAACTCTCCATGGGGGGCCCTGCCTGGCTGCAGGATGTGGCCTCTTTAGTGTCCATATCTCATTTCCATGCATTTCACCTAAGATTACCACATAGACTCCTTGGTACGCTCCAATTTGTCATCTCTGGCGCATCTTTAATCTACCCCATCCTTTGACCACCACCTATTGAGATTTCAATTTATTTTCCTCTCCTGTCTCTCACCTCACCTGATCCTGTTCTCACTTGGATTTGCTACCCCAGTTAGTATATCAGGTAGCCCAGAAAGATGCATGCTTTCTGTAGCGAGTAAAAACAGGAGAAGGCTCTGGACCAGGCTGCTCTGCAGGCTGCACTAGTAGTTTCTTGGTCAGATGGGAATGTTGTTCGGAGCCACTAGGCAGGCCCTTATTGTGAAACATAGGATTTGAATATTGAACCAATGCTCTACCCTCATCACCTCAATCCCACTAATTTCCCTTTACAGGCTTTGGCCTGATATTCTATGTTAGTGGAAATTGTGCATGTTGAGTCAGGGGAAGGTTAGTGATCCCAAAAGAAAGCACAGACGGAGCTGTTCAGATGCAACTCAAAACAGGATCTTTATTCTAATAGAGATAGCTCGTGCCATCTCCCCCAACACACCACCATCATTCATGATGCTTTTGATGGTTGGGGAGCCCCTAATGTCTATAAGGGAAGGCTTTATGGTAAGCATTAAGCAGGGAGTACATGTGCAAGCATCTAATTGGAAAGCTACTCTGTCCATTAACATAACTGACTGTTGCTGGAGGTCATATCATAAACCTAAACTTCTGCTCCCATCTGCACTGATGGTCAGTAGACAAGGGATGGGCTTGTATCCTGGGGATGCAGGTTTGTTGGAGGGAATACTCTGAGACACTAGTCTTGCTGAGGGTGTAACCTGAAAACTCTGGTGTTATTGAGGATTAACCTAGAGACTGGATTTAGGCTCAGGCTTTATTGGGGGCAATTTGGAAACTAGTGCTAGATGTCAGCCTGAGTTTACCTGAGTTCAAAGTTATGTGTGGTTCTCTAAAATGGAGTCTGACTTGAAAAGTTATGGCATCTCAGTGAGGAATGGAAAAGCAGATGTTTTAGCCTCTATAGACCAAGACTCGACTCACATGAAATCAGGTGACAGTAGATTCCTGTTATCCATAATTTTACAGCACCATTCTTGAGACACATAACTTCTCTTGTCCCACACATTGACTCTGATTCACTGTCAGTCTCAGGAATCAGATTCTTTCTAGGGATCTTCACTAGAAGAGATCACTGAATGAAACACTTTAAAAGATAAATTTAAATTTACATGTTTTGTCTATATAATAATTCAAATATGTATATGTCATAATTTTAAGAACAGATAACTTTTTCTTGTATGAGTGAGGACTATATCCATTATGAATAACATCTCCTGATCTAGGAGTTGTAAACCCTTCTAAATTAATTTAGAACATTAAGTGATACAAACTGTGTTATGTACTAGAATTTCAATAGACATCAGTGAGATACCATTTAGGCCAGAATTGTATGTTTACATATATCATGTCCTTAAAAGTAGACATTAAAATTTAAAATATTTCCTTATGTATTCCAAAGGAAGATTCAAACCCATATTATTATTTTATATTTCTTTTACCTGTTTGGATTTATTGAATAAATATATTCATGCTTTCATGTACCTGCTCATAGCTATGTTCAACGGCTGCGCAGTGGGACCTGGGCCGGAGGGTCCTCTATGGGATTGAGCCGGATGCATCAGCCAGATGTGAGTTCTTGTGAGGTTTCTAGTGGTGCTTCTTACTTGCTAGTTCAGGACATGACCTCTTATTAACTTCAGTCTCATGGCTGATGGTAATTCTGTCCAAAACATCTGGACCAGTTGCTTTCTTCTAGAAGAATGGGTGGTTTCTGTGACTATGCAGCACCTTTGTCCAAAGCTTTTTGTCTTTTACAGTATATATTAAGAAGGCAGGATTAGGCCTGCAGTGATGGCTCAGAGGTTCAGAGTACTGGTTGTTCTTACACAGGCCATGAGTTCAATTCTAAGCAACAACATGGTGTCTCATGACCATATATAATGGGATCTGGTGCCCTCTTCTGGCCTGGAGGAATACATGCAGGGATAATATAGTATAAATAGTGAATTTATTCCTTAAAAAAATAACACAGATATGAATCTAATAGTTCTAATTTCAAACATAACTACATTTTGTTTTGCTTGGTTTTTTAAAATTTTTTTCTGCTTTAATTTTTGGTTGTTGTTATTTTTTTGAACTAATATGTTTAGTGTTTTGATTATGATGAGGCGAAAGTCTATTTCCCAATCTGTTTGGTATTTTTGATGCTTCTTGTACATTAACAGGCACCTTCCTTTAGTTAAGGAAAGCTTTCATTTGTGATTTCCTTGGAATTATTTTCTTTATGCTGATTCTTCTTCTTCTTCTTCTTCTTCTTCTTCTTCTTCTTCTTCTTCTTCTTCTTCTTCTTCTTCTTCCTCTTCCTCTTCCTCTTCCTCTTCCTCTTCCTCTTCCTCTTCCTCTTC
Source organism: Apodemus sylvaticus (assembly GCF_947179515.1). Classification (NCBI taxonomy): domain Eukaryota; kingdom Metazoa; phylum Chordata; class Mammalia; order Rodentia; family Muridae; genus Apodemus; species Apodemus sylvaticus. Next base: position 1,218,194 of record NW_026263083.1, on the reverse strand, counting down.
CTCTTCCTCTTCCTCTTCCTCTTCCTCTTCCTCTTCCTCTTCCTCTTCTTCTTCTTCTTCTTCTTCTTCTTCTTCTTCTTCTTCTTCTTCTTCTTTCTTCTTCTTCTTCTTCTTCTTCTTCTTCTTCTTCTTCTTCTTCTTCTTCTTCTTCTTCTTCTGCTCCTCCTTCTCCTCCTCTTCTTCCTCCTATTTCTCTAACATATACTGAGAAATTAAAACACACTTGAGCTCTGATACAGAAGAGGTTGTTTGTGGGAAAGAAGAGGAGTGAGAACTTGAGGATGGTTACTTATTTTCTTGGCTGGTATTGTTATCTTCCTATGCTGCTGTCTAAATATCTGCATTTGTGGTAATTTTTGGTCTACGCACTAGTTTCTCAGTTTATCTTATATGTATGGGAGTGTTATTTATGTGTTACAGTTTTCAGTTTTGACTTTAAGAGTGTTGGTTGAGTGTTGTCTCTTTTACTGACCTATTTGTTATATTCAAGATAAATTGCTATTTAATGTTAAATGCAAGGAGGGGATGTGTGCAGTATAAGAAAATCTTAGCAATCCACTAGGAGTCATAATCAGGAGAGAGGTGAAACTTCCAACATTTCAGAGCTACAGTCATCTGAAATTGTCTCAGTGGAGGGTGTGCTCTCATCAGAATGGCTGGTTGCTATGTGTGTGAGATAGTGTTGATGATTGATGTGGTGGTGACAATATTCATAAGAAAGTGGGAATGGGCTCAGTGAGAGAGCTACCTGGGCATGATACATTGACCAATCATGGAAGGAAGCCAGGAGACAATGTTTCTCATTCTTTAGCCTTCAGTTTGTAGCTTCAGTTTCTACGCTAAGCTCCCAAAGTGATGAATTGTGATCTGACAGAACCATTCACCATAATCATTTGTTACAAGAGAGGCTCTTTCTCAGAGGATTCCTCCAAGCAGAAGAGTAATAAGATAGAACAACAACAACTGTAACAACAACAAGAAGTCTGGTATCAATAGGTGATTTTGCTGTTGGACAGAATCTATGTTCTTTTTTTTTTTTGAGGGAATGTGGAAAATATCAAAAATTGAGATGACAAAAGTCATAAAAATCTATAAAAGTGGCTTAATCAGTTGTTCACATAGGACTTGCAAGGTTGACGTGTTGAGAGAAATGCAGCCAGAGGAAATTGTGATCATAGCATTTCAGAAGAAAACAGATACTGTGTAAATTTTAGTGGGAGGTCATTTGTGTGATATTTTGTCGAAAAATCTTTTCTTCTTCTCTTATACCTGAAATATAGTGGGGTATATTTTAAAAATAATGTGCTGATTTCTTAATTTTCATTCAATTTATTTGTATTTGTTCACTTTTCACACTTATTTAATTATTTATTTATTTAATATAAATTCTACTTTCTCCCATCTCTCCATCCACCTTACAAAGTCCAGCATCCCTGGCTCCTTTTATCTCTCCAAGGAGCACAGGAACTCCTGTAGTATGAACCAATTGTGGCATTTCAAGTCTCTGCATGGTTAGGCATATCTCTCTTACTGAAGTTAGATAAGGCAGCCAGGTCAGAGGAACCATGTTCTGGATGGTTTTTTTATGTCAATTTGACACAGGCTGGAGTTATCACAGAGAAAGGAACATCAGTTTGGGAAGTGCCTCCATGAGAACCAGCTGTGGGGCGTTTTCTCAATTAGTGATCAAGAGGTGAGGGCCCCTTATTGGCACCTTCCCCAGACTGGTAGTCTTAGATTATATAAGAGAACAGGCAGAGAATGCCAGGGGAAGCAAGCCAGTCAGAAAAATCCCTCATGGCCTCTGCATCAGCTCCTGCTTTCTGACCTGCTTGAGTTCCAGTCCAGACCTCCTTTCGTAATGAACAGCTCTGTAGATGTATAAGCTCAATAAACCCTTTTCTCCCCAACTTGCTTCTTGTTCATGATGTTTGTGCAGGAATAGAAAACCTGACTATGAGCAATTGGTACCAGCATATTGGGGTATGCCATTGACAACCTGACCATTGTTTTGGGGAAAACTGTGGAAGGATTTTGGAACTTTGGGCTAGAAGAGCCATTGGTTGTTAAGAGCTCTGTGGAATGTTCTGTAGGAGCTTGTATGATAAAGTTGAGAACAGTGCAGAAAATGATGGCCTGGATTTTGAAATTTCAGAGGGAAAATTGAAGACTCTTTTCAGTGCTGTTCCTGTTTTGATTGGGAAAATTCTGTGCTTTTGGTTAGCTGGATCTGAAGAATCACTTGTGATTAACCAGATACTAGAACTTAAAGCAAAGCCTTTTGCTTTACTAGGATTATTGATGGCTCCTTAGCTGGAGCTAAGAAATTAGAATTGATTAAGAAGAGACCAGCACCACTGAGGTGAAATCATCTGGGAAGTGTTTTCTGAGAGCACAGAGGCTGTGTTCCAGAGATTACCACAGTTGTTCTTTGTGCTTTGTTTGGAATAGGTAATGTGTAAGTGTTACATTGATGGTACTGGTTTCGAAGGCATGAAGGGCTCATGCAGAGCAGCTGTGGCTTGGCACTGTGAGAGACTGCCGAAGGTGATTGGTGAAGGTACAATCTCAGTTGCACTTGATGGCCCAGGAATCAAGGGGTCATGCACAGGAGTTGAGGCTTGGAACCATGAAGAGAGCCTATGAGAGGCTATTGGTGAATCCTAGTTATGGCAGAAAACAGCAGTGAATTGGAGATGCCAGTGCCATGAGATGACCACCAAGAACAGCAGCAGCAGTGGAAAACAGGCAGCTGGAACCCAGAAGACAAGTTGTGTGCTACAAAGGGCAGAGCTGGAAAAGTGACCCAAGCCCTCAGAGGAGCCTGGAATTTCTTCAGTTGGATCTAAGACATTGAACCATTTAAATTTGAGTTTTGCTTTTGATTGTGATTTTGCCATGATATTTTTCCCACTTAAAGGAAGAAAGTATTTTAGTGGAGTCTACAGTTAAGTGACTTTGAATTTCTAAAAGACTTTGAATTTATAAGATTTTGGACCATTTAAAGGAATTGAATTTTTAATATGTAAAGACTGTGGAACTTTTAAAGTTAGTAAGACCTTGGGGATGAATAAGAAAATAAGGGTTGAGGCTTAATAGTGATGTATGTGTGTGTGTCAAGTTAACAAGGGTTCAATTGTACTAGCTGGTTTTGTGTGTCCATTGGACACAGGCTGGCTTTATTACAGAGAAAGGAGCTTCATTTGTGGAAGTGCCCCCATAAGATCCAGCTGTGGAGTATTTTCTCAAATAGTGATAAAGATTGGAGGCCCCCTTGTGGAAGGTGTCATCCATGGGCTGGTAGTCTTGGGTTCTATAAGAGAGCAGGCTGAACAAGCTAAGGGAAACAAGCAAGTAAGGAATATCCCTCCATGGCCTCTGCATCAGCTCCTGCTTCCTGACCTCCTTGAGTTCCAGTCCTGACTTCCTTTAGTGATGAACAGCAATGCAGAAGTTTAAGCTCAATAAATCCTTTCCTACCCAAATTGCTTCTTGTTCAAGATGTTTGTGCAGGAATAGAAACCTTGACTAAGAAAAAGAGGTAATGAAAATGAGTAGCAATTGAGCCTTGTCAGTATTAGAGACCAGGAAAGAACAGTGGAGTGGTGAAAACTCAGAGGCAGTTGAAAAATCAGGAATGACGAGATTTTGAAATGAACCTGGGTCTTGCAGAGCTCTCTCTCTCTCTCTCTCTCTCTCTCTCTCTCTCTCTCTCTCTCTGTGTGTGTGTGTGTGTGTGTGTGTGTGTGTGTGTGTGTATGTGTGTGTGTGTATATGTCTGTTGGGGGGACACGCTAGTCCTGATTTGGTTACCCGTTTTTTGTTTTTTGTTTGTTTTCTATTGTCTTTTTTTTTTTTAGGTGATTGAACTTTTTTTTTATTCGATATATTTTATTTACCTTTCAAATAATTTCCCCTTTTCTAGCCCCCCACTCTCCAAAAGTCCCATAAGCCCCCTTCTCTCCCCCTATCCTCCCACCCACACCTTCCCACTTCCCCGTTCTGGTTTTGCCCTATACTGCTATCATTGATGTTCACCATTTTTACGTCTGCATGTATTTGTCCTTTTCATTCCCTAATTGTTTTTGGAGAAACTTGGAAAAAACGTTTTTCCATTGGGAAGGCCATGGTGAATTGTTGAAGAGCTTCATTGTTTTTCTTTAAAAACAAAACATAACAAAACTAGAATTGTCCACCTATTGAGTCTGGAATTCAAAAGAGTGAAAAAATGTATATCAGTGCTTTATCATCATCATCATCATCATCATTATTATTATTATTATGGATTTTCTAGATTTTTTTTTATGTATAGCCCTGGATGTTCTGGAACTTGCTCTGTAGATGAGGCAGGCTTTGTACTCACAAGACATCCGCCTGCCTCTGCCTACAGAGTGCTGGACCAAAGGCTTGTGCTACCACCACCAGGCTTAAGAGTTCAGGAGAAAGGCATTTCTCTTTTTTGGTGACATGCTGATCATCATGTTTGGGGAAATTTAATTTACATTTATGATGGGAATTAAGTCTCTGTTTGGTTAAGATAATGTTCATCTACTTGTAGAAAGGAATGTGAGTTAACATACCTTAATAATGGCTTTCCCTGTTGTGCTACCACAGATGACAGACACAGCAGCTCCCTCAGCATTGCTGATGGGGACCGTGCTGACAGCAAAATGGGCTGAGTTGGATCACACATGTGTGTTAGGCATTAGGGGTTCCATACAGCACCAGCATCCAGTACAGTTATCACCTTGATAAATGTCATGGCTGCTGCTTATGACTGGTGTTACAGAGATGATGAGATATTATTCGTTCAACAATTGAGATAGTAGAGTTGATGTGTTAAGCAGGGAGCCTGGCATCTAATAAGTTATCGAGTGCTCAGGGAATGGTTATATGGAAAGTTGACACTGAGCCTTATTCAAGTATGCATGCATATATTCTAAAAATAACAGCAGTGCATTTAAAATGTTGAAAAACCCTAAAATTAAATTCCTTACAGGAAATAGCCCGCTGAACAGGAAGACCTTGTGGTTCCACCCTATGGCCACAGCAGGAGACAGGCAGGCGATGGGCAGGAGAGTGGTCTCACAGTGATGACATCACAGCCCAGCACCCAGAGCCCTGATTCACCTAGAAGTTCCTGAAGCTGCTGAGCAGCACAAGGAGAAGCCGCCTCATGCAAGACTTCCGGTCCTTCCTGATGGTAGGGAAATTCATCATTGCTGAGCAGCTTGAATGGTTCTCCGTGTCCTGCTCTGAGCTCTGCTTTATGCTGTAGTGAGAGGACCTCAGGGAAGCTCTGAAATCGCGATATGGTGAGCACAGGGGTAGAGACAGGCAGCTGAGCAGTGGGCGCTAGGGTGGTGATTCCTCTCTGTGGCTGGATGGGAAATATCACCCAGATGTGAACACCTGTGAGGTCCCTTGTGCTGCTCCTCACTTGCCAAATCAGCCAGTGGCCTCAGAGTAACTTCACTATCATGGCTGATTCTGAATCTGCCAAAAAATTTAGACCAGTGGCTTTCTTGTAGGAACATGTGTGGTTTCTGTGACTCTGCAGCACATGTACAAACCCTTTTGTGTTTTAAAACATACATCAACAAAAAACAGGTATAAATTGAGTAGCTCTGCTTGCATGTTACTTTTTTTTGTTTTCTCTAGTTTTATTAATTATTTCTGTTGTAGTTTTTATATTGCTTTACTTTAGATATTTAGTGTTTTGATTATTATCAGGCAAAGGGACTCTTTCCCCATGTCTTTGGTATTTTGGATGCTTCTTTTACATTAACAGGCACCTTATTTAGTTTATGAAATTTTTCATTCATGGTTTTATTAGAAATATTTTCTAGACCTTTATGTTGATTAATCTTCTTCACCTTCACCCTCTCCTTCTCCTTCTCTTTCTCCTTCTTTTTCTTCTCCAGTCAGTTGTGTTTTTGCCATCTCATATGTTGCAGAACTTATGGTTCTTTTTTGACCAATGCATCCAACTTTTATTCATTTTTAAATCTTGTGATTCTCTCTTGTATTCTTGTTCTGTGGGTGAGCCTTGCCTTAAGAGTTGTCAGTTTACCAGCAATTTTAATGGTCTGCTCTTAGTGATTTTAGGAAATGCTTAAGTCATTACCTGCCCCAATCACGTGCTGCTGTTTCCAGCTTGTGATATATATATATATATATATATATATATATATATATATATATATGGAAATTATGATTTATTTGTTCCCTGTCTCGCTTCCCTTCACAGGCACTATCTCTATTCTTTCTCTTTCCTCCTTGCTCTTTCCCTGATCCCCGTCTGTCTGCATGTCTTCAGGTTCTCTTGTATACTTCTATCCTATGCTCAGGTTCTCACTCCTCTCCCTTTCCCCATACAACCTCTTTTGCATCAAATCTCTTGCATGTTTAATTTCTCAGTACCTGTTGTGAAAGCATAACATGGCTTGTTTGGTGACATATTTTCCTGGCTGTTATTCATTATATTTCTATGTTCGTGTCTTGCCATCTGGGTTTGTGTTGATAATAGGCCTAGGTATTAGTTTCTGGGCTTGTCTTGTTTGTGTGCGAGTTTTATTCATGGGTTATATTTTGCTGTCTGGATTTTCAGAGAGTATTAACTGAGTGTTGCCTCTTTTACTGACCTGTTTGGTTGGCATGTTCAAGATGGAATGCTGGCTGATGTTGAAAGCTAGGAGAGGAGGTGGGCAGGATAAGAATTTCATAGCAACCCACATGAAGACATAGTCAGCAGAGATGTGAAGCTGCCAACATTTCAACATTTCAGAGCTACAGTCATCGGAATGAGCCTCAGACTAGGGTGTGCCTCATCAGAAAGGCTGGTTGCTATGTCTGTGTGAGATAGTGTGGATGATTTACTTGGGAATGTTCTTCCATTGAGGGTGACAATATTCATATGCAAGTGGGCCTGGGCTGGATGAGAAAGCTACCTGATCTTGGGACACTGACCAAGCAGGAAATTAAGCCAGGAGACAACGTTTCCCATGTTTTAACCTTTAGGTTATAGCTTCAGTTTCTACTCTATGCTCCCAAAGTGATGAATTGTGATCTGACAGAACCATTAATAACAACTGTTTATTACCAGAGATGTTTTTCTTCAGATGATTCCTTTACAGCAGCAGAGTGACAAGTTAGAACAACAAAAATAACTACAAAAGCATTATCAACAAGTGATTTTGCTGCTGTACAGAATCTATATTATCATTTCAAAGAATATGGAAATTACCAGAAATTGAGATGTCAAAAGTCATAGAAAGATGTTCATGGAGCTTAATTGGTCATTCTCATGGTCCTTGGGAGATTGGAGTGTTGACAGAATGCAGCCAGAGGAAATTGTGACCATTGCATTTCAGAGGAAAACAGACACTGGGTAAATTATAGCTAGAGGTCATATGTGTGATATTTTGGCCAAAAATCTTTTTTCCCTGTCTTACACCTGAAATATAGAGTGGGGTAATTTTTAAAAATAATTGACTGATTTCTAAATTCTCTCTCTCTCTCTCTCTCTCTCTCTCTCTCTCTCTCTCTCTCTCTCTCTCTCTCCCTCTCTCTCTCTCTCTCTTTCTCTCCCTGTATATGTATGTATGGATGGATGTGTCTGTATATATATAAACAGATGCTCATTTCTCCACTTATCTATTTATCATTTATTTATTTTAACTCTACTTTCTCCCATATCTCCATCCCATCTTACAAAGTCCTTCATCCCTAACTCAGTTTCTCTCTCCAAAGATTTTAGGGACCACTTGAGTATCCACCATCCATGGCCTTTCAAGTGTGCATGGTTAGGCATATCTCTCTGACTGAGGTCAGACAAGGCATCCAAGTTAAGGGAACAGTTTGGAAAGACAGGCAACAGCATAAGGGATATCTGCTCCATTTGTTGGGGAAACCACATGAAGACTGAGTAGCTCATACTACATATATGATGGGGGACTCATCCCATCCTGTGTATGCTCTTTGATTGGTGACTCAGTCCCTGAGAGTCTCCTAATGTCCAGGTTAGTTGAGTCTCCTAATGTCCAGGATAATTGACACTGCTGGTCTTCTTATGAACTTCCTGTTCCTTCACAGGCCCTCAATCCTTTCCCAAACTTTTCCAAAAGACCCGCTGTGCACTATCCAATGTTAGGCTGTGGATCTCTGCATCTGTTTCAATCAGGATTAGGTTGGACAGTCTCATATAATTGTACTAAACTATACACTGGAATTATAACACAGTATATCCTCAGTAATGTCAGGTATTGGTGCTTGCCCATGGGATGGGTCTCAAGTTGGGCAGGGTATAATTTAGCCATCCCATCATTCTCTACTCCATCTTTTTGCCTGTATTTCCTGTAGACAGGACAAATTTTGAGAGGAAATGTTATTGTGTCCTTACCTCTCCACTGGGTGTCCTGCCTGGCTGCAGCCTTTTTTGGGTCCATATATCACTGGTAAACATCTCAGCTCCTTGTTGCTTTCATAGTCTGTGGCATCCTAAAGATGTTTGCACCCTTTCACCCCTGACAGCTGCATATTTCAATTCATTTTCCTGACCCTATGGCTCTTCCTTTTCTCTCAGCACACCTGTTTCTTACCTCCCCTTCCCCTTTCTTAACTACTGACCCTTCCAGTTCTTTCCCTCTCATCTGCCTCCTATGACTGTTTTATTTCTACTTCTGAGTGAGATTTGACGATGCTCATTTTATCCTTCCTTCTTCTTTTTAAAGATGTATTTATTTATTAAATATGAGTACACTGTAGCCGTCTTCAGACACACCAGAAGTGGGTATCAGATTTCATGGATGGTTATAAGACTCCTTGTGGTTGTTGGGATTTGAGATCCGGAATTTTGCAAAAGCAGTCAATACTCGTACAAACTGAGCCATCAAATCTGCCCCTTATCCTTCCTTCTTGTTTATCTTCTTCAAGGCCAAGAAATGTAGTGTCGATTTATTGCAATTTATGGTTATTATTCATTTGTAAATGAGTATATACCTATGCATGTCCTTTTAGATCTGAAGAGAATGTGTAATTTTTTTGAGGAACTTTTAATAAAGAACTGTGTGTTCTCTATCATTTTTGTTTCCTTCTTTTATTTTTGTAGGGGACTGGGGGTCTTAATATATAACTTTTGGTCTCATAGAACACATTACATAGGGCATTCTGGGGTCAAACTAAATGACATTCACATCCCTGTGCCTCTGTGATTAAATGCATGAACAAATACACCCAGCCTGCCCATCATGTTTGTAGTTAATAATTGTTCATACAATTTTTCAGATGTCTGCTCAAGATGTTGTGGATCTGTTTCCCCTGCATCTCCCTCTCAATTGGCATTTCTGCAGCAAAGCTGCATCTTATTCAAAGTGCAAAAAAAGCAAAACAGGTGAATCTTATAATTGAAGCTCCTTCTATAATGACACAGTGATTATAACTTCTGAATCAGAATATAAGCAGAGCAAGTGCAAGAACTATATGAACATATTTGAGGAATCATAAATTTATTTTACAGTAATGTTAGTATCATGCTTTGTCTTGTTCATGTATCGGATATTTAGGATGCAGTGACTTTTAATGATGTATATGTGAACTTCACTGAGGAAGAGTGGAATTTGCTGGATCCTTTCCAGAAGAATTTCTACAAAGATGTAATGTTGGAAACCTATTTGAACCTCAAAGCTATAGGTACGACTGTTATTTTTTCTAAAGTAAATAAATGTTTCTTTTTTATTGGTGACCTTCTGTTATTCAAATTCTGAATAATGAAGAGTTTGCTGAATAAATCCGGTTCACTGAATTTTCACTGTAGCATTCACAGTGAGGTGAAATTTTACAGTAACTTGAATTTTGTCTAATTTCCAATTATATATATTCATATTCTGGTACTGTGTTTTAGGCTATAATTGGGAAGACCATCACATTCAAGGATCTTGTCAAAGTAGTAGAAGACATGAAAGGTAATTTTCATGTGAAGCTGATACAAGTTTGCCCCTGAGGAAGGAAATTTTAATATCTTCCTGAATTTCCAATGAAAAGCAAGAGTGTAAACTACCAGTCCATTAAGTGTAGTTATGATTATAATATTCCTACAAAAACATGTAACTCATGATTTGATATCTTATTAGTGTATCCATTAAATATATAGCTCCATTAGAGCTATGCTGTGGACCTCCAATCTGTAAAGTCTCATAGTACTTAGATATTGCACTCAAAGTAGTGAAAAAATATATCCCAAACATTTTAATAAGCAAATAGTCCATAGTAAAATTCGTGTTAATCATGTTCTTGTAGTGGTATTGTTAAGTTTGGTGAGAGTGCATTTTATGAGAACCAAGTATTTTGTTGCAGAGAAACATCAATCTATATTCCACATATTATGAGAAACAGAAATTCAAGCAGTGTGAATTCAACGTATAAATCTTTCATTTTTCATTTTTTTGAATCAGGTATACCATGTATCACAATGGATAAAAACCATGTGAGCATAGGGATATTGAAAGATGCAACATAATTGTTTTGTTCTATACTAATGAGAAAATATGTAACATTCTGCCTTTGATAGACCTTATGAATATGTTAAACCTTTGAATTTAATTGGTTTTCTAATTTTTTGGGTACCATCCCCAAATACTACAAATTTGGAAATTCTTCTGTGTGTCCGGGTTAACAGTCAAGTGTGTTTTATTTACACTACAGGAAAATGTATGAATGCAATTAGTGTTATAAAGATGAGACTTGTTCATACTTTCTTCAAATAGCTGAAATACATCATATAAAAACCCCATGTAAAAAGAGGATGTTATGAATATGAGGCATGTAATAAACAACACAGGTCTCTTGAACAACTCATAATGAGGGAGAACACCATGAATATACAAAGTGCTAAAACCTTAAGATCTGATTCTTCTTTACCATTAGACCAAATTGTAGACTTAATTCATATTGATTACATGACTAATCAGAGTAATGGATGTGGTAAAGGTTGCACATGTGCCAATTATTGTTGCAGGCATGTAAGAAGTCATAGTGGAGAAAACCCCTGAGTGTAATCAATGTGGTAAAGCCTTTACAAGACCCAGTCATCTCCAAACCATAAAAGGATGCATACTGAAGACAAACCTCATAAATGTAATCAATGTAGTAAAACATTTGCAAGTCACAGTCATCTTCAATATCATAAAAGAACACATACTGGAGAGAAAACTTATGAATGTAATCAATGTGGTAAACATTTTGCACCTCTCAGGACTCTCCAATATCATACAAGAACACATACTGGAGAGAAACCTTAAGAATGTAATCAATGTGGTAAAGCCTTTGCAAGACCCAGTCATCTCCAAAGACATAAAATGACACATACTGGAGGGAAACCTTATGAATGTAATCAATGTGGTAAAGCCTTTGCAGCACACAGTCATTTCCAAAGATATAAATTGACACATACTGGAGAGAAACCTTATGAATGTAATCAATGTGGTAAAGCCTTTGCATGACCCAGGCATCTCCAAAGACATAAAAGGACACATACTAGAGAGAAACCTAATGAATATAATCATGAATTAAGTGGAAGTTAAGAGCCCATTGGGTTAAGAATATGATAGACATGGGTGCTTAGGATTATTTCAATTCTGCAGTTGGTTCTTATGATCTTTTGGCAAAGAATGTTGCTGCCTATTACCCTTGTCTGAAGAGTCTCCTTGTGATTAACGTAAAGAAGTTTACATTAATTATATTGACAAGGGAGTCTCAAATATCCTCACCTAGCCTTGGGCATGACAGATTTGATCACGTATAACAACCTTAGAATGAAAATACCTACAAAATGTAAGGTTCAAAGAGCAATGGATTATCAGTAAGATGAATGAAGCTAAATCTGTAATCCTGGATATTCGATGGTATTAAAGGATTGGTTATATTAGGGCAAGATTCCATGCTGCTAAACTTATGATTTGCAGTTGTGTGAAAGAACAGTATTATGTTAGGAATTATTATTATCTGGTTATTGTTGTCTAATGGATGTATGAAGATACAAGTATGTGCCAAACTGACAAAGGATTGATCTTGATTGCTATTCTGGATTTTTGATTTAAGATATTATTTTGAGGCATAGTGTTACATGATTTTTATCCCAGACTTCAAGAGACAGTACCCTGTATATCTCTTATTTGAAGATCAATCTATGGAGCAATTTCCTGACCACCAAGTTGAGACAATGACATTTTTGAAAAATATAAAGTGGTTAAAAGTGCAATGGAAGGTCCATGTATCAGCCACATCAAGGGGCAAATCTCAGCAGCTTTGTCTATGTGGCTTTGGATTTAGAGGCAAAAACAGAATGGACTAGTGAGACAATTAATGCTGGAAAGCTGTATGTCAAGAATTAGAGGTGACGGAGAAGAAATCAGCATCACTGAGGTAAAATCATTTGGGTAGTGTTTTCTGACTGACAAAGAAGGTGTCTTCCAGAGATCACCAAGGTGCAGGTGGACTTGGTCATGTGTAAGAAACACCTGGGTAGTATTGTGGTATTTTGAATGCATGAAGTTGTCATGCAGAGCAGGTGAAGCATGTCACCATAGAGCAAGCATAACGGAGGCTATGTTTCAAGCATCGTTGTAGCAAAAGAACTCAGCATGCTGAAAATGCAGGTACCATGGTGTGAGCAGCAAGAACAGCAGGAGCAGTAGAGTGGAGTCAACCAGAGCGTAGAGTGATACATAGGGCAGAGCTAGAGAAGTGACCCAATCTTTTTGAAGGATCAGAGATGCACATGTGTGGATCCTGTAGATTGAAACAAGAAGCTGTAATATTGAAATTACCTTGGAGATACCAAAATTTTGAGATGTTAGAACTATAAGATACCGGCTCAGAAAAACTGCTATAAGGTAATAAAACCACTCAAAGTGAAAGAATTGTGATTCAGTGAACAATGCACAAAGGAGTTACAGATCAGAATAATGCTTTGCCATCAGACTTGGAAATGCCGAGTTTGGAGATTGTTCAGCTAGCTTTCGGTCTTTTTTAGGTACAGTATTTTCTCACAGTGAACTTTAGGAATGGTGAAATGTATCCTGTTTATATGAAGACATATGATTTACTTTTTGATTTTGTAAATATATGTGATAGGATTACACATTGGTTTCCATGATAAGATTATTCTCAGAAGAGACTTTGAACTTTGGAATATTTTTTGAGACTGCTATAGAGGATGGGGACTTTTGGAGATCGAGCTCATGTGTTCTGCATGTTAAATATGGTCCCTATACAATCAGTGTTTGAACAATCATATGGGGGCCAGGCAGTGGAATATGGTAATTTAAATATGCTAAGCTAAGTGAGTGACATTATATGGTGGTTTGGTCTTGTTGGACAAAGTGTATCACTGTGGGGGTGGGCTTTGAAATTCTTACCAGTGCTGAAGAGACCCTTCTATTAGATCCCTGGAAGACAGTCTCTTCCTAGCTGCCTTTGTATAAATATTTAGAACTCTCGGATTCTTCTCCTGCATCATGTCTGCCTGCATGTCTGCTATGCTATAATGAAAAGGGACTAAACCTCTGAAACTGTAAGCCAGCCCCAATTAAATGTTTGTTTTTATATGAGATGCCTTGTTCATGATGTCTCTTTATATCAATAGAAATGTGAAGACAGAAAACCTGTGTGATTTTAATATGGTGAAGCCTTTGTACAGTTCTGTAGTGTTCTTCATCATGTAAGAATTTTTACTGGTTAGAAACCATATGAGTATATTTAGTACACTGAAGCTTTTGCACACCTGTATCGTTTTCATCATTATGAAACTATTCATACTGGAGCAAAATTCTATGAATTTTAGCAATGTGATAAAACCTTTATGATACGAGGGTGAGTGAGGTCCAATAAAATTCCAATACCATTACAATGCAAATGATAAGAATTTTTTATAGACAACTTACTACTGACTAAATAGGTCCACACAAATATACTCCGAAGCTTAGTTGCATCACCATACTCCTCCCACTCCTTGAGCCAGAAACATATATACATTCCAAATCTAAAAAGCACAACCATCCGTGCCATGTTACAGCTAAGTTTACCAGCAATCAGGATTTCTGTCTCCTGTTAATCTGAGTCAAATGATACAGAATGTAGGTTTTATGGACTAGCCTATCATAGTCATTTGTTTGTTTGTGATTACGAACAGATATTTCATTATTAGGAATAAAACAAGAATACCAGAAAGTATGATTAGGATCAGTCACATGTTTGGGGGAATAAAACATGAATGATCATATTTGGCCAAATTTTTTTAAGTGCATAGGTTCCCTAGGACCTGAGACTTATACTGAGTTTCAACTTATCATTAAATGGAGGTTGGCAACAGAAACGTAATCCTTAGGTCAAATTTCTTTTGCTTGTTCCCCACTTTTGTATAGCAGAGTCATCTTTGAATATAGAACAGAACACATATTGTAGCTAAATCTTAAAAATGTAAACAATGTGATAAAAACTTTACTGTACACAGTTATCAGTTATCTAACAATACATAAAAGAACACATCCAGACAGAAAAGCTATAATAATCTGTGTGGTAAAGACTTTTCTGTAGCAGTAGTCTTAGAGACCATAAAAAAATTCATAACACAGAGAAACCCCGTAAACCACAAATGATTGTATAGAGGATATTCTCAGGATAGAACAGGAGACCCAAGGGGAGGACTCTCTGTATACCTGTTCCATATCAATCAGTTCTGTAAACCGTGCCTGAGCCCAAATCTACCATACATTTTTTTTTTATTCTTGAGGGTTGTGAAGATGACAAGACAATGCTGGAAGGGATAACTATCTCACGTTTAGCAAAACTTAGTCCAAATGCCACAAGGTTATCAGATGGGGAAGAAGCTGGAGGCATAAAATAAGTGCTACAGAATCTACAGTCCAAAAAGAAAGGCAGAAATGACCATTCCACAACTGGTGGGCCCTCTGAGAGGCACTTAGCAGTTGATCACTCAAGGACCTGTGTTGCACAACCCAAGCCGTCTGCAGAAGGATCAGGAACTCAACAGAATGCATCTAGGTGTTTGCGCACAAATGCATTCCACCAGGTCTGCATTATACAAGGGGGGAAATGGCTGACAGCTTGGCCTGTCACAACATACCCAGGCTCCCAACAGTACATAATTCATCTTACTGCCATTTTTGCGCAACCTGCCAGGAAGCTCATAGCTGAAATTAAGGAAGGATCTTACATTGTAGCTAGTATTGGCTGAAGGCTTTTGCATATTTTTCTCTTCTTTTTCCTGTTCTTTAGAATTCCATTTTCAGTTATATTGTTCAAATAAAATGTATCGCCATTTTGATCCTCAAGTTATGAGAATGAAATCAAAAGGCAGAAATTACCCACACACTTTCACCGTTACGTCACCATTTAAACATGGTCCATGTCTCTTTCGGAAAATAGGGTCAGGCCAGTCCTCTATAACAAGTTTCTGAGCCCCTTCCCCATGGTACTGAACCAGGTCCTGTGTCTATGGGCACACAGTAATGAAGGTTCCCAGTAGCTGAAGTAATGGAGACTCCTAGGAGGAGAAAGTGTTGCTGTGGTTTCTGAAAGCCTTCAGCCCTTCGAATCATGCTGTAGAGTCCATCGGGGCTCACTTTCCCTCATCCCTTCACTCAGTCTCATGAGCAGCTGGCCCTGCTTGACCAGGCCTTATCCCCAAATACAACCCTAGCAGGGACCCATGTCTCCCGCTGCCTGGGTTCCAGGTCCACTGTGGCCTATAGCAGCTGTCGCCTGCCAGGAACCCTGTAAGAAGTGAGTTGTGATTTCAGGTCTGTCCAGGAGAGCCACCCACCACGACCCTGGCCAACAATATCTCACAACCATTTCCTAATGCTCAGCCCTGGTCTGGCTGGGAGATCAGGGAAGGGCAGATATCAGTCTGCCTACTGCCAGCCTGTGGGGATTCCATTATGGGGCACATGCAGCTGGTGCCTCACCATGGTCTCTTTCCTTGATGCTTAGCAGCATAGGCCCAAGAAAGGTGAAGCTGTCGAGCTCCGAGTCCCTGAGCTATCCCTTGTAAGCCTGACTGGGCCTCTGCCTTCAACTCATATTCACTGAAGAAGACTCCATCTTTGTGAGCCTTGGATAGCTGTTGGGTCCCCCAAGAAGTGGGCCAGGAGATGTAGGCATGTATCCCAAACCTCACGACAGTCAACGGGGTCCCTGAACCATTTAGGAGAGAATAAAGGGACAAGAGACAGTATTCAGATCAAGCTGTAAAATTTTATTGTTTTACACATGGCAATATAAAGGAAAGCAAGCAAGTTGTAGGGTGGGGTAAAGGGGGCAAGACATTGTTTTGGGGGAACAATCTCAGGGGGAAAGCATTGTTTCTCGGGAACAGTTTCTCAGAATTGTCTCTCAGAACCTCATGGAAAGGCTGGTTATGGCTGCAAGAACTTGGCTTAATAAATTGATCATGAGCAGGTGAAGGAGAAAGGAGTTACTGTGGTAACCTATCCACAGGTGAGCTCTGTTTGTTCTAGCCCACTCAGGTGAGCTCTGCATGTTCTGTCCATCTGGATACTTGGCTAATCTTGAAAGCTAGTATTTTCCCTTCTAAAAGCAGGCTTGAAATGGCTGAAAGGAGGGGGTTTTGAGATCTAAGTGAGAATGGCTCCTTGCACCTGTCTATTCCTGTTCCAAAACAGCCCATCCACTCCTAGACTGTGCTGAACGTCTCCTATGTCCCAGGAGTTGCATTGGAACTGGGGGCATTTCAGACATGCTGTCAACATGATGGCAGCTTGGACTGGTCACCCACCACTCTCTGCTAGGATTTCTCAACACGTGTGGGTGGTGTTGGAGGTGTTAGCAACGGCCTTGGAACACAGCCTCAGCAAAGTAGCACTTGACTGAGAGCCATCAGACTGATCATGCCGGGGCCATGAGTTATGGAATGCATTCTATTCCCACCTTGGAACAGACCAGGCAGTCTGTCAAACCACAGGTCTTATAAATCAGGTATATCAAGGGAGAATGCCTTGGCTCTAAGTCTGCTCATGGCAGGACTGGAGGAGTCCAGGAGCCACTGGTGCAGAATCCCAGGACATATTCTTCACACACTAGAACCCAAAAGCCAGCTCTCCTTGTCTAGGTCCAGGCACACAAGAACAATCAACACTGTGGTCCCTGGGATGGATGACACTGAGCCTTCTGCACTCAGTCTGTTGGTGGTATTCACAGTGCTGAAAGAGGCATGGGAGGCAATCAAAGAACCCTGAATCTTGGTGTTTACAGATTCACAATATAGAAAATAAGTGACATAGGCCAATGTTGATTTTAGGGTATATAAAACAAGGAGTTAAGGGGAGAGAAGAGAATAGACCAAAGCCACACTGATGTGTGCAAGTCTGTAGAAGGGCAGGGTCCTCCTGCTAGACTCTGTGGGAACCTCTGAGTGAATCCTGACATCTAACCCTGTATCAGGGATGCTCTCCTGTCAGACCATCATCCTGCTGGCAGGGAGCAGGGTGGGCATTTAGTGCTACTCCCATCAGAGCCTGTCTAATAGAAATGGTAGCAGGCTCAAAAGCAAACTGTTATAAAGTTCTCTTCCGTGCCACCTTTATCAGTGGAGAAGACACACATTCAATCACTTAAAATAGTGCTTCCTTGGAGCGAACTACAATTGCTGAGCCAGGTTAATCCCCTGCATTACTGAATGCCTTTGTTAGGATCCCTGGAGCAGGTGCTCTGCTTACTAAGATTCCCTGCAGAATCAGTATCTTTGCTTGGCCCCTGGCTAGGTATGGCTAACCTTTCAGTCCCATGTAATCACAGTCAGGTACCAACTGAAAGGTATTGTAGTTCAAACATTTCACAGCCAGAAGAACAGCCAGAGAAACCTGCAACTCTGGGAACCTGGGAGTATGCTGCAGAAGAATGATTCCCAGGGGAGATGTAGCCCAGGTCCTGTTCCAGAGTGCCCCACCATGGGGTGGACACACAGGATCCTGCGACCTGTGGCAGGAATTCCCCAGGGAGCTCCAGCTACTGGCCACCAGAGACCAGGATAGATACAGGATTTTTCTGGACTCCTAGAGCGCAATAACTGCTTGCTATGCTGCCTGCTCTGTTGCTGCTGCCCTCTGGCCTTTGGCAGCAGGGAGCCTTAGAGAACAGCAGGGACCTTTCTGGCAATTTAGAGCAAGGTCTGAGCCATACAGAATCTGTGCCTAAACCTGTCCAGTCCCAGAAGCCAACTATTTTCAGGGCAGCCCCCTTCTTCCAAAATAAAACACAAGATATGCCATGTTTGCTCCATGACATTTATCAATCCTTTAATAAATTATTCCAAAGGGAACGTTCTGGGTAGTGTTCACCCATTTTCGAAGGTACTGATTGCAGCTGGGATCAACTAATTTTAAGATTCATGGAAAGGCCTGAGATGGGCCAACCTCAAATGGGAAGGCAGGTCTAATTTGAGGCTTTGGCAATTCAGGGAATGTCTTGTCCTAGGCACTAAAGCTGTGCCCCATCTGTAGGCCTCTCCATAGACACCTTTTCTGAGGTGGTCTCCCTGTTATCCATTTGCATGTACTTGTCCAGTGGGCAATCAGCCAAAGATAGTGGCATCCTGATGACTCCTCACTGGCACTGTCCAGGTTTGAGCCCAGCCTTCATGTCCTGGAGAAGACCGTGCTTAGTGTGCCTGTCTGCTTTTCCACATTGGTAGCAGGCTCGTTCAGAGCAGGAACCATGGATGGAATTCTAGCCAGAAGGACAAAGGGTTCATTTGCAGACTGCCAATTCCTCATAGCAGCTATAGGCACAGACGACTCCTTTACACCAGATGGCGCGGCAGCACCCGCGTTTGGACTGGTGGAGATTAATGATGGTGAGCTCTGGAACTTTAAGTTTTCTGGACCACATTCCCTAGTATCTGAATATTCTGCTTGGCTCTTAGTAATGTGGAGCTTAAATTTGAGGGTGATTTCAAATCTCATACTGTATTTTATTTCATGATTTTGTACGTGATTATGCTTCTCCCCACCTCCATGGCGTCACAGTCAGAGCTCTGGCTCCCCAGATATGCAGCACCAGGTTTGGGCACCCCTTGCAGAGGGCTCCTGCTTACACGGGGCCTTCCTCTCCCACCAATGCCTCTGGTTTCTGGCTTCTGGAACATAATGTTGTGGGCTTTGCCCTATACTATGCTGGAATACATATCAGTTGAATGTATTTGACAAATTTATCTCTACAGATTTAGCAGCCTCACCTGTTGATACTAGTAATATATAGGCTAAATCTGCCTGCACTCCTGACGCAAATATATTAAATACAAATTACAAGGAGAAACATACAGGATATAACAGATAAATATATATTAATTATCTTTATCAATTTTCTCAGATTATAATCTGGAGAAAGTCACCTGCTAAACTATGCTAATTGGTTGAGAAGCTAAAGCTATGGCTTCTCCATCAAGCTTGGAAGTGCTACCTGGAAGGAAGGACCACCCAGAGTCCCACATGCCTCCAGACATGACCCCAGAACAGGCATGGGACTGGGCAATGGATAATTTTGAGGTTTTGAGTCATCAGTCCTGCCAGCACCCCTGGTGTTGTGGACCTGGCAACCCCAGCATAGCCACACTACTGGATAAAGCTGCATTTGGAGAAAAGAGGGGACAGAAACACTGTAGAGAGGAACATGGAGAGGAACCAATAGCTGAGAGTTCAGAGAGACTTTGGGGTCCTCAAGAAGTAGGAGCCACATTCAGGAGATGGGTTCAATGGGCTCTGAACCAGGCAGAAGATGACAGCTCCAACACCGCTGGAGACATGCTTTCCCCAGGTGAATTCTGGAGCCAATGGGGCTCCCAGATACGACTAAAACAGAGCCTTAGTGAGAGAGGAACCTCGAAAGGAAAGACACCTAAGCATTGTACAGAACGTTCACCTTGAATCCTTCAATATATTCACTGGGAGGAGCCAGAGCAAGACTGAGCAATAGACTCATGCTGCCTCTGTGGATTTATGAGGGGGGACTATACCCCACATGCGCAGAAGCCTTGAATTTCTTTATTTTGTCCTTCTGACAGTTCAATTGATATGTTGAGGATTTTTTCCTTAAATCTATGTAGAATCATTGCATTGTGATGGAAAAATGTACATAATTAAAATATTTTCTCTCATCCACCTGTGTAATTGTATTTCAGTGTCAAAATCAGGATTCAAATCTATGGTAGGAAGTGTTCACTAATTGATTCAGAGAAATTTCTCTGTGTGGAGTTTCATTAGGGTTAGGGCTGGGATGAAAAACACAGGCTTGGTTGGGAAAAAGAGTGGCCCACCCACTAGGATTTTTTATATTGTTTTCCAGAAGAGAGCAGAGGGGAAGTAGGGATAAAATTGGGTAGGGGGGGACTGTGGTAAGTGACCTGAAGCTTAAAATGACAAGAAAGGAACAATCTGATTGTAGTTCTTCCAAACTGGCAACCAAGAGGTGACAGATGATCAGGTCCAGGCAAGAACAAAACACTTCCCTTTAATCCATGTTTTTAATGTGTAAGGTTGACTGTCACACCCACCAAATGGGACTCATGGATGGGGTTCGAGGAACAGCAAAGGCCTTTAAGGCTTGTAATCAGATAACAAGGATTTGCAGAGACAGGCACGGTTGTGCACAAATTTAATCTTAGCACACTAGAGGTAAACATGTCTCTAGTTTTTTTTCCTAGTTATTATTTTAAAACAGTCCAAGCACTTGCTCAGCAATGTGGAGGAGTCTGTGTGCACAGACATGTTGAAGATAGGTAGCAACTGTCAGGACAAGGAAATAAATCCTTATGCTCATAGACTTACAGGAAAGGTCTCTGAGCTGGTCAGATCAGCGAAGGAATCAGACAAAATGGAAAGCAGCAACTGAGACAGCTAATCTTTCTGTTACACTCTAGAATGCCCCTGAATTCCACATGCATAGGAGTGAAACAGCTTAGGGTAGTTGTCAGATAGGATGTAGACATGACTTATCTGTCAACAACAGCAGCCTCTGGGATTTGACAGTTCAGAGATGCCTGACTTAGAAGGTGTACTGGCTGGTTTTTGTGTCAACATGACACAGGCTGGAGATATCACAGAGAAAGGAGCTTCAGCTGGGAAAGTGCCTCCATGACATTCAGCTGTGGAGCAAATTAATGATGATCAAGGGGGGGGGGGCTTGTGGATAGTTCCAACTCTGGGCTGGTATTCTTAGGTTCAATAAGAGAGCAAGCTTAGCAAGCCAGGGGAAGCGAGTCAGTAAGGAACATACCTCCATGGCCTCTGCATCAGTTCCTGCTTCCTGACCTGCTTGAGTTCCAGTCCTGACCTCCTTTGTTGATAAACAGCAATTTGGAAGTGTAAGCTGAATAAACCCTTTCCTCCCCAACTTTCTTCTTGTCCATGATGTTTGTGCAGGTATAGAAACCCTGACTGAGACATAAATGGTCTGGAAATCCAAGGTCCATGGTTACTCAGCTGAGATCTGCATACCTGAGATTTATAGTAAGGTACATTTTCTTTTGTTTGTGTTTTTCTTTGTGTTTGTGTTTTTTTCTGTGTCTCATTGATTTTCCGGGTTGATTTCCTCTATAAGAGTTTTTCTGAATAAAATCTACTGGCAGGGACCAGAACTACCTTTTAAATTGGCAACAGCTTGCTTCCCTGATTGTCCATCCAAATGCCCATAAATGTCCTGCCTACTTTTCTCTGTTTTCTTGATGGATATATTTCTACAAGAAGTCTGAATGCTGAATTCTTTTTTTTTGAACGGTAAAATACTTCCTGTACTCCTGAGTTGGAAAGGAACTGGATTCTACTTTAGTGTCCTCCTCATGCTGGCAGCTGTATGATCATTCTTTAGCCTGGGACATGACTTACTTGACAGCTTAGGTCTTTCTGGGTGGACGGGGGCAAAAGATGCCTTAAAATTCCTGGGAATACTGAAAAGATGAAACTAAAACCACAGACCAAGAAAGTATAAAACTGCTATCTTGGAATCACAGTGAATGTTGACCATGCCTGAGAACAAGCACCAACATCCTCAGCATGGTGTAGACAAGTCAGTTGGCACTGGAGGGAAAGGGTGGGCTTCAGAGTGAGAGCTACTAACTTCCCAGGAATTTTCTTGTGCAGGTGAAATGCGAGGAGAAAGTTCATACCTGACTCTCCCAGTTCCTGAGTACTGTTTTACACAGCTGCTTCCTTTTATACTCCACAAATGCAGCAAGGACTGTCATTCAGATCCATCCATCATTCATTTGTTCATCTCATTATATAGCCCTGTCGGTCCTAGAATTCTCTGTGCAAATCACATTGACCTGGAACTCACAGGGATCCATTTGCCTGAGTGAACATGCCTACCTCATATCCACTTTCTGCTGAGAGGCTTGAATTTTTGGAAGACCAAGAGGCAAAATAAGGCTTATAAAATGAGAAGCACTTCCAAGACTGGAAGTATATAAAAGACACGATCTCAAGGCTAGGTGTCTCGGTTTTCTGTGTTAGGTCCAACTACAAATTTGATGCAGAAATGTGCTCTGGAAATTGGTAAAAATAGAAAGTTTCACCTGTGCAGAAGCGGTGACACAGGCCACTATGAATGGTAATTCATAGAGAGGCAAGGGAACATGAATCTGAGTTCAGGGCTAGCCTATGCTATACAGAAGGAAGAAGGTCTGAAATGGAAGTTGCAGTTGCCCGCTAGATTAATTTGGAGTGGAAGCACATTGGTAGATCTGTCCTTATATATGCTGATTCAGCAGAAGGTTGTCTGCAGTGTGCTGGTTATCTTATGGCCCAGCACACAGAAAATCAAAGACCTCTCACTCACGCTCCCTTTCCTGAAATGGGACATATTAGAATGACTTACAGAATGCAGTCGGCCTTATCACACAACAGCTGGATAGGAAGCAAAGTCCAAGAATCCAGTTCTCAGACCCTGAGTCTGGATGTCTCAGCTACTCTTCAGTAATAGCTGGAACTACAGACAAGCAAGCTCTAATGCCAGCTAAGTAATAAGACTTGCTAGCTAGGAGAGAGCAAGCATGCAATGTGAAAACTTGCTTCCTCTGTGTTTTTATATAGGCCTCAAGATGAAGGTGTGGCCCCAATTAAAGGTGTGTGTTCTAGATTCAATCTCTGGATTAAAGGTGAGTGTCTTCTGTTGGGTGTGGTGATTCATGTCGTTAATCCAAGCACTAGCAAAGTGAATCATGCAGGTGGAAATAGGTGAGTAGCCTGGTCTAAAAATTGGATTCCAGAACAGCCAGTGGTCTTACAGAGAAACCCTGGTTCATGATAACAACAACAATCACAATAACAAAGTTCTGTGGCTTTCTTGCTCCATATCCTGATTAAAGGCCAGTGTCTTTCAAGCTCAAAAAGATCTGCATTAAAGTCCAGTCTTCCAACTTCAAAGACACTGATTACTTTCTACATACTAAACAAACATCCCTTGAACGTGTGTCCTCAAGTGATTTTGGTTAATTGGAGATTTAATCAAGTTGACAACAAAGAATAGCGACCACAGAGAGGGTTTCGATGTGTAACCCTGGTTGCTCTGAAAACCATTTTGTAGAATAAGACGACCACCAAGTCAAAGATACCCCTGCCTCTGACTACCTCATTCTGAGATTAAATGCACGTGTGACAGTGTCCTGCTTAAAAATCCTGTCAAGAGTCCTTTCCTTAGCTTGAGTTCTGAGCTGATGCTAATCCTGTGTTCCCAGCATAGAGATGGTTACAGGGAACAGCTAAGTGTCGAGATGAACATTCAGGTCATAGAATCTCCTCTCCACCTGCCCACTCCCCAGCCCCTGTCACTGTCTCAGATTTTATTATACTGCTTTTGAGATGAACACACTTAATTTTCTATCCTGTAGTCTCCTTTTCTGTAGAGAAGACAGGGATCTACTGGGATAGCTGGGCTCCAGGCTGCCCTGGAAAGGAGTCATATTTATAGGGAAGCAGATAGCACAACTTTTAAGCAGTTTCCCGAGGGACTGTCAAACCAGAGGTCTTCTAAGTCATGGATATGAAGGGCAGAAAGCCAGGGCTCTAGATCTGCTCATGGCAGAACTGGAGGAGATCAGAAGCCACTGGTGCCAAATCCCAAAACATCTTCTTTACACACATGAAGCGAAAAACCAGCTCTGCTGCTCTAGGTCCAGGAATACAAGGACATCAGCAGTGTTTTCCCTGGGATGGAAGACACTGAGCCTTCTGCACTTCATCTGTGGGTGGTATTCATAATCCTGAAAGAGGTGGGGAGGTGGCAAGCAAAGGATCCTGAAACCTGGTGCTTAGAAAACCACAAAACAAAGAAGTGAAAAGGGCAAAAGTTATTTTTAGAGTATATAAAACAGAAACAACACACCAAGGCGTTAAGTGGTGAGAAGAGAAGTGTAGTACCAGAAAAATATTAGTGATCTCGAAAATAGACAGGAGCCGATCCAATGTAACTCATAGTAGGGTCTTTATTCTATGTTTGGTTGGGACCCTCCAAAATACAGCTATCACATAGTACTGTTTGGGTGGATGGGGAGGCCCCAGTATCTCTCGTGGCAGCCAGGGCTATACAGGAAAGCCTATGCTCAAAGAACAAAACAAACAAAAAAACAAAGGAGTGAAGCTGATCAATATAAGATATCTCTCTGGTATGTTGTAATGATATTAAAAAAATGAGCCAATACATTCCTCACCCACCATAACTACAGGAGACACAACCAGCCCACTCAATGAAGTCCTTGGAAGGGGCAGCAATCTAACCCTTTGTTAGGGTCAAGCCAGGCTATCAAGATATTGGTCACTGCCTCAGACATTCTAGAGCAGTCCGGGCCACTTCTTGCCTCACCTGATGCTTACCAGGTCTCCACAGGTGCTCCACCTTCAAGGTGATCTCACTTTTGCCTCTGAGGCAATCTCTTCGAACTAGCTTTCTCAGCATCTCAGCTGAGTTCTCTCTCTGCCATATGCAGGGGACCCACATTTCACACATGTCACAATACCCGTGGGACACCAGCTCTGCTGTTCCCCAATCAAGGTGCCTCAAATTACCCAGAAGAACAGACTCTCAACACTTAATTAATTAATTTGCCAATTAGATTTAAATATCGTTTTAAAAAGTTCAAGATGTCAATAAGGTAATAACAAAGCCATCTGTTATAGTAAAAGTTCTATCCCAATAGTCTATCTTTTAGATATATTTACCTCTGATTCCATCTTGGCACTCTGTATCTCTACCCTCTCCCACTCATGGCTCCTGCATGCATCTCCCTGTACTTCTCTCCTTGTTCCTCCTCCTCACTCCCTTCTAATCACTAGCCTCTCACCACCTCAATGTAAATGGATAGGAAATATCTTTTAACATCACACAATTGTCTAGAGTTAAAGATTATAGACAACTGATTAGATGGGAAATGGGGAAAGTGCTCATGGACCAGCAAGTCTATTTGTGGTGCCTGTTGTCTAGAGCAAAAGATCACATAAAATGATCTTTCACTCACTCTCTCTTTTGTGATAGGGGAATATATTAGATTGACTTACAGGACGCAGTCTGTCTAATTCCAAAAGAGCTGGATAGGATGCAAAGTCCAAGAATTCAGAAGATCACAATTCCGGAAGCTGGATGTCTCAACTGGTTTTCAGTAGAAAATGGAATTATAGACAAGCAAGCTCTAATGCCAGCTAAGTATTATGACTTGCTAGATAGGAGAGAGCAAGCAGGCAATGTGAAAACTTGGTTCTTCTGTGTTCTTATATAGGCCTCAAGATGAAGTTGTGACCCAAATTAAAGGTGTGTGTTCCTGATTCAATCTCTGGGTTAAAGGTGGGTGAGTTCTGCTTGCTGTGGTGACTCATGCCTTTAATCCAAGCACTATCAGAGTAAATCATGCAAGTGGATCTCTGGGGGTAGCCTGGTCTATAAAGTGTACATATACATATACACTTTGTAGACCACAAATGTAGTTTCATATACAGCCAGTGGTATTACAGACAAACCCTGGCTCATAGAAACAATAACAATCACAATGACACAGTTGTGGCTTTCTTGCTCCTTATCCAGATTAAAGGTCTGTGTCTTTGAAGCTCAAAGAGATCTGCATTGAAATGGAGTGTTCCTACTTCAAAGAACCTGATTACTGTCTACAAATTAAACGACAAATCCCTTGAAGTGGTGTCCTTAAGTTTTGGATTTTACACAATTTGTGATGAAATCAAGTAAAAACGATTTTCAGAACAGCCATGGTTACACAGAGAAATACACTCTGTGGTCTCTATTCTTCTAGCGAGAGAAGGAGCCTGGCCATGAAATGAGCCTGGCCAGAAGGTTAAATGTTTTTTTGGCTGTGAGCTCCAAGCCAGTAATTACTTCAGCTTGAGACTTGCAGCCTAGCTAAATTCCACTGGACTAAATTCCTCCAACAGGAGGCTGTCAACAACTCCAAGCTGAAATCCCATAAAGATTTCAAACCTCACAGGACATTTTCTTTCTAGGTGCTTTCCTTTTGCCAATGAGATCAGACCCTGCCAGGCAGGCTGCAGGGGGATTCTGTGCAAACCCAAGATCTGGACCTCAAAGTGCCTGGTATCCGAGTGTGAGGGTGCAGGAGCTGTGATGCTGTACTGTCAGCAGGCTGAGGCTAAATCAGACCTTGATTGCAAACAACATATTTGATTGTTTCTATGTGCTTTACTTTGGAAATGGAACCAGACTTTTCCAGGGAGGCTGTAGTGAAATCCTTTGTAAACCCATTTCCAGAAGGTGTAGAGGAAACCCTGGATAAATCCCCTGGTGCCCATGTGCCAGTATACAAGAAATGTGATCCAGACCCAATTTCATTTTTTTTAGGTCCTCTCTGTATGGCATTGTTTCTAAATATCTCTGTGATGTGTTGAATCTCTACACTCTCAGAAGAGCTGTCATCCACGTTGACTCAGCAGAGGTGTTTCTCAAAGTTCTGAGGGTTACTCCTTGTGTGGTGGTTATCTTATGGACCAGGACACATGAGAACCCGATTTCCTAAGACTGCCTAAAAACTTATTTTATAAAAAACACAATTTAATCCTCTGACCTAGGTTCAACACTCAAAAGGCTGTATGGGGGGAAAAAGGAGCGAGGCTTCTCAAATTAAGACCTTATCATTCTGGATGCAATTGTCTAAATTTAACCATTATAGGCGATTGATGAGACAGGCAAATGGTAAAGTACTCATGGGCCAGCAAATCTCTTTGGGGAGCCTACTTTAAAGAGTAAAAGATCATATAGAATGATCTCTCAATCGCTCTATCTTTCCTGAAAGGGGATATATTAGAATGACTTGCAGGATGCAGTCTGCCTTATTCCACAACAGCTGTATAGGAATCCAACAATCCAGAAGACCTAAGTTCCTAAGGCTGGAAGTCTCTGCTGGTGTTCAGTAAAAGATGGAATCACAGACAACCAAGCACTAAGCTGGTGAAATAATAAGACTTTCTATCTAGGAGAGAGCGAGAAGGCAATGTGAAAGTTGTCTTCCTCTGTGTTCTAATATAGGACTCAAGATGAAGGTGTGACCCAAATTAAAGGTGAGTGTTCCAGCTTCAGTCTCTGCATTAAATTGAGTGTCTTCTGCTGGGTGTGGTGAAACATGACTTTAATCCAAGCACTGTGAGAGTGAATCATGCAGGTGGAAATCTGTGAGTAGCCTGATCTACAAATTGGGTTCCAGAACAGCCAGTGGTCTTACAGAGAAACCCTGGTTCATGATAACAACAACAATCACAATAACAAAGTTCTGTAACTTTCTTGCTTCATATCCAGATTAAAGGCCTGTGTGTTTCAAGCTCAAAAAGATTTGCATTAAATCCAGTCTTCCAACTTCAAAGACACTGATTACTTTATACTTACTAAACAAAAATCCCTTGAAGGTGTGTCCTCAGGTCTTGGATTTTGGTTAACTGAAGATTTAATCAAGTTGACAACAAAGAATAGTGACAACGGAGAGGGTTTCTCTGTGTAACCCTGGCTGTTCTGAAAACCATTTTGTATACTAAGATGACCACCAAGTCAAAGATACCCATACCTCTGACTCCCTCATTCTGAGATTAAAGGCACATGTCAGAGTGTCCTGCTCGGAAATCCTGTCAAGAGTCTTTTCCTTAGCTGGAGTCCTGAGAAGATGTTAACCCTCTGTTCCCAGCAGACAGATGGTTACAGGGGACAGTTAGTGTAGAGATGAACATTCAGGACACATAATCTCCTCTCCACCTCCCCACTCCCTAACCCCTCTCACTGTATCATATTTTATGTCCTGCTTTTGAGATGAACACACATAACATTTCCATCTTCTAGTCTCTTTGTCTGCACCGAAGGCAGGCAGGGATCTGCTGGGATAACTGGGCTCCAGGCTGCCCTGGACAGGAGTCATATTTACAGAGAAGCAGACAGGAGGACTGGTAAGCAGTTTCTTGAGGGACTGCCAAACCAGAGCTCTTCTAAGTCAGGGATATCACGGGCAGAAAGCCATGGCTCTAGGTCTGCTCATGGCAGATCTGGAGGAGGTCAGAAGCCACTGGTGCTTAATCCCAAGACAGTTTCTTTATACACAAGAATAAAAAAGGCAGCTCTCCTGCTCTTGGTCCAGGCACACAAGGCATCAGTAATGTGTTCCCTGGGATGGACGATACTGGAGCCTTCTGTACTTCATCTGTGGGTGGTATTCATAATCCTGAAAGAGGTGGGGGAGGCAAGCAAAGGACCCTGATCCCTGGTGCTTACAAATCCACAAAAAAAGGAGTGAAAAAGGCAAAAGTTATTTTAGAGCATATAAAACAGAAACAACACACCAAGGAGGTGAGGGGTGAGAAGAGAAGTGTAGTGCCAGGGAAATGTTAGTGATCTCCATAATAGACAGGAGCTGATCAGATGTATCTCATAGTAGGGTCTTTATTCTAAATTTGTTTGGCCACTCCAAAATACCACTATCACCTAGTACTGTTTCGGTGGATAGGGAGGCCCCAGTATCTCTCATGGCAAGGCTTTATAGTAAGCAGCAAGCAGGGTATAAGTGTGCAAGGAGCTAACTAGAAGGCTAGTGTGACCTTTATCATAATTAATTGGTGTTAGGAGTCATTTCATAACCTTAGATATTGCTCCCCTCTGCATAGTTGGTCATTCAGAAGAGGGTGGGCTTATAACCTGGGTGTGCAGGTTTGTTGGAAGAATATCTTAAAAATGCTGGTCTTTATGAGGATTAGTCTAAAGACTGAAGCTAGATTTGAATTTTGGTGGGGATCAACTTGTAAACTAATGCTAGGTACCAGCCTGTTTGTTTACTTGAGTTTAAACTTAAGTCAGGTTTTCTAAAATGGAGACCAAACTAAAAGATTTTGTCTGTCATTCTTCCCTTTCTCATGTGACTAGAAGTACAAATCATGGAACTTTCTAAAGCTCTAAGAAAACAATTAGTAACAAGGCTATGTCTTTATGGAGTCCCTGGGCTTGGCCCATCGATGGAAAACCGGAGGGACTCTTGAGGTTGAATTTTCATCCTGTTGACCAGGTTCTTTTTCAGCTGTTAAGAGATATGCAGTAGATCTAGGCTGGGAATCTGTAGCACAGGGACCCTTTCAGTGAAGCTCTAGTGACCCCCTGAAGTATCTCAAATCTCTGAGCTAAAGCTGCCAGGGCTCTGGCGGTGGACCTGTTTTATGGAAAGCAAGAAGTTTAAGCCAAACATGTTTGTGCACCCATTGAACACACTTAAATGTGTAATAACTTCTGTCAGTAGATGAAACAAAACTAACTTTAAAAATATTGAGTCCCATCTGGAATGATGAGGTCTGTAATCTATAGAGGATGAAAGACAAAAAGAGTCATCTGGTTACCTTCAGTCTCTAAGGTCAGCTTAAAGTCTCTTATAGGGATCAATTTATCTTCTTTGCATGTCCTGAATTCTGAGGTCTCTACATTTTATGGACTTTTTGATCAATCTCCAGAAAGATATTTCTTTCTAGGACCGTATATCACAAGGATTACTGACCTCTTTGAGTAAATTTTGTATCCAGACCCTTTGCTGAAGTTGTTATCAGCTGTAGGAGTTCTCTGGATGGATTTTTGGAGTTGCTTCTGCATTCTATCATATCCTTCACAAATAGAAATACTTTTATTTCCACCTTTCTAAGCTGTATCTTCTTGATCTCCTTTTGTTATCTTATTCCTCTGGCTAGAACTTCAAGTACTATGTTGAATAGATAGAGACAGGGTGGGCAGCCTTGTCTTGTCCCTGATTTTAGTAGAAACGTTTAAAATTCTCTGCATTTAGTTTGAGTTTGGCTATTGGCTTGCTGTACATTGCTTTGATTGCATTAGGTACGTGCCCTGAATACCTGATTTTTTAAAATATCTTTAGAATGTAGGGGAATCAGATATTATCAAAGTTTTTTTCAGTATCTAATGAGATAATTTTACAGTGGATTATTTTGATGGATTTTCTTATACTGAATCATCCATGCATCCCTGAAATGAAGCCTACTTGATTTTCATGGATAATTTCTTTGGTGTGTTCCTGGATTCAGTTTGTGAGAATTTTTATTTAGTATTTCTACATCAATGTTCATAATAAAAATTGGTCTGACATTTTCTTTCTGGGTGGAGAATTTATAGAGTTTAGGTATCTGGGTCACTGAGGATTCATACAATGAGTTTGGAAATGTCCCTTCTATTTTTATTTTGTGAAATAGTTTGAGGAGTATTGGAATTAGCACTTCTTGGAAAGTCTGGTAGAATTCTGCACCAAAACCTGGGCCTTTTTTGGTTGGGTGACTTTTAATGACTGCTTCCCTTTCTTTAGGGGTTTTGTGATATTTAAAGTGTTTGCCTGATCATGATTTAAATTTGGTTAGTAGTATCTGTCTATAACATCGCCCATTTTGCTAAGATTTTCCAATTTTGTAGAGTACAGGTTTTTGCAGTAAGAACTAATGATTCTTTGACCTTCCTCACTATCAGATCTCAGGCCTCCCTTTTATTTTGGATTTTGTTTTGGGTCCTGTCTCTCTATCTATTTGGTAATTTGACTAAGTATTGTCTATTTTGTTGATTTTCTCAAAGAAGCAGCACTTAGATTGGTTGATTCTTTGCATTGTTTTCTTTGTTTCTAACTGATTCCTTTCAGCCACAATTTTGATTATTTCCTGCCATCTACTCCTCTTTGGGGTGCTTGATTCTTCCCTTTTTTTCCTAGAGCTTTCAGGTGTTTTATTATGATGGCTATTCCTGGCTGTCAACTTGACTATGCGTGAAATGAACGATAATCCAGAAGTGGAGGGCACACTGTGATCCAGATCTTGAGGCTGGAAGGAACAGGCTTCTGATCCAGATCTTAGCAGGGAGATCTTGAAGCACAGTGTCTATGCAAAGCTTAGCCCCAGGCAAAGTAGGCCATGCCTTTAATTCTGGGAGTCTTAGACAATCAGATCTCTGAGTTCAACGTAAACGTGGGACAAAGCAAGTTCCAGATCCAAATCTGGTTGCACAGACCTTTGATCTGAGCCACACCTCCTGCTGGAGGCCTATATAAGGACAGTGGGGGACCGAGGACTCACTCTCTGCTGGCTTGCACTGACTTGCCAACAAATATGCTAGAACTTACTTCTTCAGGATTCCAGCTTACACAGAATATCAGCTGGAACTACTAGACTATTGGACTTCCAATTCACAGTTGCCAATTGTTGGGTTGGTTGGATTGCAGATGGTAAGTCATTACAATTAATTACCTTAATGTATAGAGACATTCCATAAACTCCGTGACTCTAGAGAACACTAACTAATATAACTTGTACGTCGCCGATATGAGAACATTCTAATTTTTTTTATGTAGGCATTGTAATATGAACTTAGGACTATTTGCATTGTGTCTCATTAATGTGCCTTCATTTCTGTCGCCTTCTAGGAGGAACTGAATTTCTTCCTTTATTTCTTCCCTAACCCAGAGATCAGTGAGCATAGAGTTGTGTAGACTTTCTGGTGTTTCTGCTGTTGTTGCAGGTCAGCTTTAACCCATTTCAATTTTCATTTCAATTTGTCATTTCAGTTTTCTGGTATTTTTTGATTTGGGATCCATTATATGGTCAATATTGGAGAAGGATCCCTGAGTTGATGAGAAGAAGGTCTACTCCTCTGTGTTTGCCATTGAGCTATATCCACAGTCACTGAAGTGCCCTTCTGTCTTTGAATATAGGCAAATTACACAAGGCAGCTATCATAAAACAGATATCAATTGAAAGTATTTGACAAATTTATCTCTATAGATTTAGCAGCCTCACCTGTTGATACTAGTAATATATAGGGTAAATCTGCCACTGCTCCTGAGGTAAATATATTAAATACATATTACAATGAGAAATATACAGGATATAATATAACAGATAAATATATATTTATTATCTTTTCAAATTTTCTCAGATTATAGTCTGGAGAAAGTCACCTGCTAAACTCTGTTACTTCTTTGAGAAGCTGAAGCTATGGCTTCTGCCTTACCCTTGGAAGAGCTGCCTGGTAAGAAGGACCACTCAGAGTCCCACATGCCTCCAGATATGATCCGAGAACAGGTATTTTCCTGGGCTATGGATAATTTTGAGGCATTGAGTCATCCCTCCTGCCAGCACCCCTGCTGCTGTGGGCCTGGGAACCCCAGCATAGCCACACTGCTGGATGAAGCTGGATTTGGAGAAGAGAGGGTACAGACACGCTGTGAAGAGCCACATGGAGAGGAGACAATGGCTGAGAGTTCACAGAGACTTTGGGGTCCTCAAGAAGTAGGAGGAACCCTTCCAGGAAAAGGGTTCAGTGGGTTCTGAACCAGCCAGAAGATGACAACTCTGACAGCAGTGGAGACATGCTTGCCCCATGTGAATCCTGGAGCGGAAGGGGATCCCAGAAATGACTAAAAGCAGAGGCTTAAGTGAGGGAGGAACCTGGAAAGGAAAGATACCCAAGCATTGTACAGAGCATATGCCTTGAATCCTTCAATATATTCACTGGGAAGAGCCAGAGCTAAACTAAGCAAGAGCGTCATGTGGCCTCTGAGGACTTCTGAGCTAGGACTGTGCACCACATACCTAGGACTCTTGAAGTCTCTTTATTTTACCCTTCTGACTGTTCAATCGATATGTTAGGAACTTTTCCTTAAATCTATGTAGAATCATTGCTTTCTGATGAAAAATGTACATAATTAAAATATTTCCTCTCAACCACCTGTGTAATTGTATTTCAGTGTCAAAATCAGGATTCAAATCTGTGGTAGGAAGTGTTCACTAATTGAGTCAGAGAAATTTCTCTGTGTGGAGTTTCATTAGGGTTAGGGTGTGGAAACAAACAGGCTTGGTTGGGACAAAAGAGTGTCCCACCCACTAGGATTTCTTTATTGTTTTCCAGAAGAGACAGAGTGGAAGTTTGGGTAAAAGTGGATGGGCGGGGGTGGAGGGGTAGGAAGTGTGGACAGTGAACTGCAGCTTATAATGACAAGAAAGGAACAATCTGATTGTAGATCTTCCAAACTGGCAACCAAGAGGTGACAGATGGTCAGGTCCAGGCAAGCCCAAAACACTTCCCTTTAATCCATGCCTTGAATGTGTAAGGTTGACTGCCACATCCAACAAATGGGGCTCATGGATGGGGTCTGAGGAACAGCAAAGGACTTTAAGGCTTTTAATCAAATAACAAGGACTTGCAGAGGCAGGCAGGCACAGTTGTGCACAAATTTAATCCTAGCACACTAGAGGTAGACAGGTTTCTAGTTTTTACCCTAATTCTTTTCTTTTTAATAGTCCAAGCTCTTGTTTGGCAATGTGGGGGAGTCTGTGTGCAGAGAAATGATGATGATAGGTAGCAACTGTCAGGAAAAGGAAATAAATCCTTATGCTAATAGACTTATAGGAAAAGTCTTTGAGCTGGTCAGATCAGTGAAGGAATCAGACACAATGCAAAGCAACAACTGAGACAGCTAACCATCCTGTCCTACTCTAGGATGCCCCTGAGTTCCACATGCATAGGGGTGAAACAGCTTAGGGTAGCTGTCAGAAAGGATGTAGACATGACTAATCTGTCAACAACAGCAGCCTCTGGGGTTTGACAGATCAGAGATGCCTGACTTAGAAGGTGTGCTGGCTTGTTTTTGTGTCAACTTGACACAGGCTGGAGTTATCACAGAGAAAGGAGCTTCAGCTGGGAAAGTGCCTCCATGACATTCAGCTGTGGAGTAAATTAGTAATGATCAAGGGCCACCTTGTGGATAGTTCCAACTCTGGGCTGGTATTCTTAGGTCAATTAGAGAGCAAGCTTAGCAAGCCAGTGGAAGCAAGTCAGTAAGCAACATCCCTCCATGACCGCTGCATCAGCTCCTGCTTCCTGACCTTTTAAATGGGCAACACCTTGCTTCCCTGATTGTCCATCCAAATGCCCATAAAAGTCCTGCCCACATTTCTCTGTTTGCTTGATGGATATAATTCTATAAGAAGTCTGAATGCTGAATTCTTTTTCTGAACAGTAAAAAATTTCCTGTACTCCTGAGTTGGAAAGAAATGGGATTCTACTTAAGTGTCCTCTTCACTCTGACAGCTGTGTGATTACTCTTACCCTGGGACATGACTGACTTCACAGGTTAGGTCTTTCTGGGAGGAAGAGAGGAAGAAGATGCCTTCAAGTTCCTGGGAATACTGAAAAGATGAAACTGAAATCCACAGTTCAAGAAAGTACAAAACCACTATCTTGGAATCACAGCGGATGTTGACCATGCCTGAGTACTAGCAACCACATCCTCAGGATGGTGTAGAGAACACAGTTGAAAGGGAAAGGGTGGGCAGCAGAGTGAGAGCTACTAACTTCCCAGGCACTGTCTTGTGCAGATGAAATCCCAGGAAAAAGATCATAGCTGACTCTCCCAGTTACTGAGCTCTGTTTTACACAGCTGCTTCCTTTTATATTCCACAAATGCAGCAAGGACTGTCATTCAGACCCATCCATCATTCATTTGTTCCTCTCACTATATAACCCTGTATGTCCTAGAATTCTCTGTGCAAATCAGACTGACCTGCAACTCACAGGGATCCACCTGTCTGAGTGAGTATGCCTACCTCATATCCATTTCCTGCTAAGAGGCTAGACTTTATGGAAGACCAAGAGGTAAATTAAGGATTATAAAAATGAGAAGCACTTCTGTGGGAAACCGTCCCAAGCTATTCGGACTTATGCTTACTGACAGCCCTAAGGTGGCGACTGCCGAGCAGGAAGAACAATTAACTAGAGCCTTCCCCTTGAGCTATCAGTGCGAGAAGAGTCCTGAGAATACCAAAAGATCTTCCTGCCCTAACCGCGGAATGTTCCTGCTGGCCTTAACTCCAGGTGTCCCCACCTGGATGATCTCCTCGCTTCCTGCTTCCATTGCTAGGGGTGTCTCAGCCCTTCCCTCCTTTGTTCTTCTGGGAAGGTCAATTCCTTCTCTGTAAGTCTTAAAACCCACTTACCTTCCCGACATTAAATGAAGCCTTGACACAACCAAGACTGACTCTAATTTTGTTAGTGTGCTTGGCCTTACTTTGCTTTTCCCCCCATTTTTGACCCTCAGGTAGTGTCTCTTCGAGACCCTGGAATAACTGGACCTGCTAGACGGGTCATAGTGGCGCCCAAACAGGGACCCGAAGTATGGTCAAGTACCGAATGATGGAGGAGAAATTCCGAGAAAAGGAGGACCCCACAGACCGCATCACTTGTGCGTCGCTGGAGGGGCAGGTAAGTGGCCAAGCATTGTTGTCCGATTGTCATTGGGGAAAAAAGAGTCTAAAGAGGCTTGATTCAAAGGAAAAAATCAAGCAATCATTCAGGGCGAGAGGAGTAAGAGTTAAGAAAAAAGATTTAATTAAGTTCATTTGTTTTGTTGATGATAAATGCCCTTCGTTAATTTTAAGTGGACCTGACATTCACGCGCTAACTTGGTATAAGGTTGGTAAGGAAATTAATAAGATTCCGAAAACTGGTAAACCAGTATCTGATGCATTTTTTAGTTACTGGGGCCTTATACGGGACATAATAATAGATGCTGAGAGTGGAGGGGAGAGTGCCCATCTGTCAACTGTTGCTGGCAACTTTTTGCAAGCCTCTGTGACCCATATTCAGGGGATTGGACAATCAAAAAATACTCTCCATAGCTCACAGCTGCTGACTTGGGAGGACAGTGAGGGAAATACTGGCTCTACTCAGCCCTTCGTGGTCCCTGGTCTGCCTGTTAACCTCTGGGGAAGAGACATTCTCTCTCAAATTAAAGTCCTTATGTGTGGTCCCAATGAGGTTATTGCTCAGGAAATGCTCTCTCAGGGCTATCTCCCTGGACAGGGACTAGGCAAAAATGGACAGGGAGACACATGCAGGTAGAAGTCAGGGGCTGCTGCTGAGGCGGCCAGGGAAAAGCCTCTCAGGGGCAGCATGTAAGACCTGGACTGCAGAGAAATTCCTGTGCTCTCCTTCCCTCTCCACAGGTATGTGTGTGTTCGACTAGGCATCCCCCTTCCCCCTTGTTAAATCTTAAGAGAAAAATCAGGTTTCAGAAAAGCAGTTTTTCCATGTGTAGTACACGGTATCAAAAAAAAAAAAAATTGGTTAGAAGCTATTTCAAAACTCTCCTGGTGAGAACAGGAAAGCGGGAGATGTCCTGTTTTCTCTCTGAAACATACTGGAGATCTCCTTAGTTCAGGTTAAGATATTTGGATCTCTTTGGGACATCAAGTTCCCTCACTGTCTGTTGTTTGTCTTTTTGTGCACCAAAACTTGTTCATATGTGTGTCAATTTGTGTTGTCCACTGTTTTGTTTAGCTGAATGATTGTTTGTTTTTATGTTTTATGTTAAAAAGAAAAAAAATGGTAAAAAAGCTTTATTTGCTGGCAGTCCTGTCAGTCCTAGTTAACAGAGGAGGCTAATTTGAGGTGCCTCACATTCATAAGTAGGAGTAAAACACAGCTAAAAGAAAAAATAAAGCCATGTGCAGCAGTGGACAATGGTGGTGCACACCTTTAATCCCAGCACTTGGGAGGCAGAGTGCAGGGCAGTGCATGGCGTGCGGGGCACGCGGGGCACAGACCAATAACAGCGGATGCCAGAAAGAGCCCGGAACTCTGCAGGCCATGGGCAATTGGCCCTGGTGAGTGGTTAAAGGCAGAGTGCTAGCACCTCAAAGTTACTTGGCCTTGCTCTGGCTTGGAGGGACCCCTGAACTCTGCAGGCCATGAGCCGGCAGACCCGACAGCAGCAACGTGTTCAACTTTTTCTCTTAAAGGACCAATAACCTCCAGTTTGGGAAAACTCTGGTTTAACTCATAAGATTCGTGTAATTGCTTTATTCTTGTTTTTAATTAGGTCTTAAAGGTATAAATGTTTTACATATCTTGACTATAGAGTTATAAGTTAATTGGTTATGATTTAAAAGGTATAGTGTTATTAAGAAAAGGTTTGTTTAAAACTGGTGATTCAGTGTCAGAGCCATTTTAACTAGCTACACGTGGCATGACGCAACCCAGGAAAGACAGGCCTCTAAGATGCTTCTAAATTGGCATGGTGTTTCATGTGAATCTTGGCCTGGAGATTGGACTTATAAGAAATACAATTTAAAATAATGTCTCTTTAATAAGTTACACTGTCATACACTTGAACATAAGAACAGACAAACAACCCTTGTGCTGTAAAGATAATATGTTTGCCATTGACTTTAAAGAAAATATATTGTTTAAAATCGGAATTTGCTTCCAAAGTTGCAGTTGTGATCTAATATTGCAAGAAAAAGAGGTACAATAAAAATTGCCAGTGTGTCATTGACTGCCATTTTCAGTTTGCAGCCTGGTTAAAGGCTCATGATTCTTAACATATTTTGTAATTAAGATAATTTTAAGAATTATACTGCTGTGACCATTATAGACCTATTGCCACTTTTCCACAAGTTTATAGGCTACAATGGTAGGAGCAAAATTTAACCCTCCAAAATTAAATGGCAGATCTCAGTGGAAATTTATTTGATATCAAACAGGCTCCTTTGACTACTATGAAACTGGGATCTTTCCCAGAATCCTGAAATTACAGGTTCCTTTTGTTAGTCAATCCTCAGGGTGTCCTTGCTGGACTGGACAGCCAGGTTTGGGTCTGGTCTTAGATAAAAACTCAGATTAGAAGTTGGTTAAGTCTGAGGAACCTCATGTAATGTCCTTGCCAAGTACTCAAGGTGGGTCCTTGGGCAAAAAAAAAAAAAAAAAAAGGGAATTTACATTTGAATACAAGGCTTGAGGCTGCCTCAGTGGAAGCTTGGGAAAATTATTTTTGCCTTACAGACCTCAACTAGGGAATATTTGGCTAGAAGGACATTCCTTACATTCTTATCTGGGTGTGCTTTAAATTGCAGTTCAAATCTATAAAAGGTCAATAAGGCTATGAAATTTGGCCTGTCTACTCCATACAAAATTATTATAAAAGCATTTGCTTCTAATTTTAAAGAAGCAATAAAGCAATTTCATTAGAAGGTTTTTTTTCCTCAAGGAATGGGGGGTAGCCTTACCTTAAGTGAAAAAAAGATATTTTGTCTCTCTCTCAATACAAGAAGCTAGGATCTTAAATTTTTCAGTGTAAAGCCAGGCGGTGGTGGTGCACTCCTGTAATCCCAGCACTCTGTGAGGCAGAGGCAGGTAGATTTCTGAGTTCGAGGCCAGCCTGGTCTACAGAGTGAGTTCCAGGACAGCAGGGGCTATACAGGGAAACCCTGTCTCGACAAAACCAAATAAAAAAAAAAAAATCAATGTATAATGTTCATTGGATGTTGTTACAGGCCTTTTCTCCGAATTATGGACTTTTAGAATTTTTACATAAATGATTTTTAAAGGTTGTTAGGATATATTAATTGGCTTTATCTTATATTAACGTCATCTTAAGCTTGCCCGTGGAAGACCTAAACCTCTGTTTTCAAGGTAAAAAAACATTTGTCCTTCTTTCAAACAGCAATCAAGTTGGTTATTACAAAACATTGATGGTTGATTTGTTTCATGGCAAGCCTTTTTTAGGCAAAATTAATAACTGTTATCTAAAAGATAAATTGTTAAAAATATGCCTCTATACATATTTTATATTGTTATAGATTTATACATGCATCCTATAAAAATGTACCTACTATGGGAGTAAAGCTCATATAATTAGATCATATGTTTATTCTTTTGAATGTCCCCTTGCTTCAGCACAGATAATTGAATTGCTGTTCTTTTTAAAAATATTAAAAATCAAATTTTGATTTATATATTAATATATATATATATATATACATATATGTATATATATATACATACATACATATATATATATATATATATATATATATATATATATGTATGTATGTATAGCTCATGGCTTACAATTGCTTGGAATTGTTTATTTTTTAATGCTATTAATTCTTAACCTTTACAGTTATTTATACAAATGCAATTCAAAGAAATTAATCAAAATATACATATGACTATTGACAGCCTTTCAAGCTTTCTAGTTATAACTGTTTTTACATATATCTTTATACTGAATGTTCCAAATCAAGACAAATATTGTAACTGATTATTATAGTCAGTCATTTGAGATGTTTTATTAATAATTTAATATTAGTCATATTACTGAGATTCCTCATAATTCGTAGAGGCAAGATATTATGGAACAGGCACATAGAACTTTACAACAATATTTTTATAATAAAAGAAGGGAGAATCACATCTCTATATACCACAAAAATTTAAAAATTTTAATGCCAGGGAACTCTAAGTGTAGTGAAGAGGCATGTTTGTGTTCTTTCTACAGGACACCAAAGGAACATGCTAGCTGCCAGAGTATGCTGATGCTGAGACTTCTCCCTGGCTTTCCACCTTGCTCCCTAGCCTTTTGGGGCCCCTCCTGGGTATTTTGTTGCTTTTGTCATTTGGCCCCTGGGCCTCTAACAGATTAACCAGTTTTGTTAAATCACAGATTGATTCTGCCTTGAAAGATGCGGAGGTAGCAAGCATCAGCCTTCAGGTCTCCATCCTTGCTGCAGTCACCCAGCTTTCTTGGTTCCATAAGCGGTAGAAACGTCAATGCCAGGGAGGGTGACCTCCGGCTCCTAATAGTGACTGAGGGCCATAAGCTGTGGAGTAGCCAATGACGGGAAATATTGTGGTGCCACGAGCCAGATGCACACAGCCTATTGGCTGCAGGGTGACTCCATGACAGGATTATTGTGAGTCCACTACCTGGATGCCCATCACACCCACCAAGGGCCTGATTAAGCCATTGGAGTGGGATGTGATGCCAGGAGTGGGTGCAACTTACATAGCCTAAGGCAGAGGCCCTTCCCTATTAGGATCTAAAAAGGCCTAGTAACTGCCGTGCTAGACGTGGGGGCAAAACCATGTAGCCTAAAACAGGCTCTCCACTGACCCTCTTTCCATCGCCACCCCCTAACTTAAGGAAGAAAAAAGGAGGAGATGTGGGAATCCATCCTAACCTATACAGATTTAATACTTACTCATGGTCCTAAGGTGGTGGCTGCTAAAATATGAGAACATTTAACTAAAGCCTTCCCTATGAACTGTCGGTGCTAGAAGAGTGCTGTTCCTGCCCTAACCCAGAATGCTCCTGCTTGTGGCGTTAACTCCGGGTGTCCCCACCAGATAACCTCCTCGCTTCCTGCTTCGATCACTAGGGGTTTCTCTGCCCTTCCCTCCTTTGTTCTTGTGTGAAGATCAATTCTTTCTCTGTAAGCCTTAAAACCCACTTACCTCCCCGACATTAAATGAGGCTTTGACACAACCCAGACTGACTTGTCTTTCTTAGCGTGCTTGGCCTCCCTTTTCTCTTCCCCCAATTTTTGACCCTCAGGTAGTGCCTCTTTGGGACCCGGGAATAACTGGACCTGTTGGACGGGTCAATAGAGTGTGAGGTCTCCTGGGTCTGGTGCAACCAAGGACATGAGGAGCCCAATTTCTAGGGCCCACCCACTGGGCTGTCTTGTTCCTCTCTGGGATGGAGTTTAGTTCTTTCCCATCAAAAGGCTCCTCTCCTTATAAATGGCCCCAGGGATATGAGAGGTAACAATGGCACACCAGCTGTCCCTGTCTTGATCCTGGTGAAAAGATATCCTGACCACACTGAGGAGGACATGCCTAAGTCTATGAACCCACAGGAAGCAGACACATCAGAACCGGAAGTGACCATTTGAAGAACAGGAAGTGGCTGTGCCACACCTGGAAGTAGCTGTGATGTCACAGGAAGGGACTGGCCTTAACGGGAAGTGAGTGCACATCACAGTAAGTGACTAAAGCTTAAGATTAAATGCCTGTTCAATGGCCGGAAGTGACCATCATTGTCACAGGAAGTGTTCTTGTCTTGACAGAAAGTGACTGTTACATAACAGGTAGCAGCCATACTCCACAGGAAGTGGCTTTAATGATTTTAATGTCCTTTCTTAGCTCTAATGACTCTCAGAGCTGCCAGTTCAGCTTTCTGGGCCGACATTCCTGCCAGGTGTGGTTCTGCCCACGTGATCTCAGTATTTGACACCACTGCTACCACAGCATACCTCTGTCCATCCTGTATGAGGCTATTGCCATTTGTGAACCCTGTTACCCTTCCATCTATCTGAGCAGTCATACAGAGGTCCTGCAAATGGGGTCAGGGTCTAGAAGCAGGGCAACTGAGAAGTTATCCTGAGGGCATTCAAGAAGAGAGGCTGGCAATGAGTCATTCTGAAATCGTCTTTAATCATGAGGTCGATTGGTTATCTATAATCGATCAATAATTAGAAATGAACACAAATCAATCAGGAACTGATCATCCATCGATCAGTTTTCGGTCAGTGACCTATCAATCGTCCCACATGAGCCTCATTGTCCAGTAGCCTATCAGTCAATTGATTGTTGCACAATAACAGACTTCCAGTCGATGACCAGATAGTCATGACCTGCCAATCAGTCAATAAATCAATGATCAATAAATAGTAACCAATCGATTGGTAATTAATCAAAGACCAATATTCAGCAATGGT
Organism: Apodemus sylvaticus; assembly: GCF_947179515.1. Taxonomy (NCBI): domain Eukaryota; kingdom Metazoa; phylum Chordata; class Mammalia; order Rodentia; family Muridae; genus Apodemus; species Apodemus sylvaticus. Next base: position 1,176,087 of record NW_026263083.1, on the reverse strand, counting down.
TAATCTATCCATAATTAATCATCAATCAATATAATTAAACGACAATTACTCAATTACTTTGGTTTTCACTGAACCAAAAACTGACTCGGTTGTTTATTGATTCGTTGTGAACTACAGGTTCCTGAGTTGATTGACTGATTGGTGACACATTAGCCATTGGCTAATGCCAGGACCCCTGGTCTGAATATGCATTCCCCAAGTCTACAAAGGTCACCTGAAGTTGACAGAGAAAGGCTATTTTAAGCAGAGGCTTAAATAGTCTGAATTTTTCAAGGCATCTAAGAGGTCCTGCATTTTTCTTTTGTTTCTGTTGCTATTGGGTAATCATTTATAAACTGATGAAGAGATTCTATATGTTCTTTTTAGCAAAGCAGAATGTTGACCTTTATTAACAAAAGCTTGTGGGTTTCCATTTTACCTTTAGGGTAACCCTGGTCTTGTGGTGGGGACACTTTTGATTCTTAGGGCCCCCTTATCTCCTTTTTTGAGGCTGTCCTTTTTAGGCATCACTTATGGTCTTCTGATTTGGCCTTGGCTGCCAACAGGATCTTTGCCAGGTCTCTAGGCTGTTGCTTCTGTCCTCCCATCTGCTTCTCCTCTACAGTCCATCCTCCATTAAATACTCTCTTTGCCACTATCCTTAAATCTCTTAGACAACTCTTTCCTAACTACTCCACTCTCTAGAGCTTTGTCTTCATAGTTGGTGTTCCCTGACTGACAAAAGCTCAAGCCACTGCTGCCTTTGCTTCTGGTGATTCAGGGTCCATGGGCATGTATTGTCAAAATTGTCTCCATGAAACTGTCTAAAAAAGCTGTAGGGCTTTTATTTTTCTCTCTGCCTAATATTATTCACTCTGGACAAATTTGTGGGCCAGCAGAGATGGATGGTGGACAAAAGGTGTCCTGTTTCCCTCAGTCTGGGTGAGTTAGGGTAAAGCAAGCATATTGGGGGAACTCTCCAGTGGAGCCAGGAACCAGCTCCCTGGCCTCATCAGTGGTGAAGTGAACCTGAAAAATATGGTAAATGTAGACTGCCTCACATTAATATGTCCATGATGTCGAAGTCATTTCATCAAGTCACCTCATCAAAATCACTAGTCAAGGTTACCCTTTAACCTCACTTTTTCAAAGTCATTTTGTTCTGAGAAACACAAACACCTCATACAAAAATACAAATAAAACCTTCTCTGTCTATCATAGGTAAAAGAAACAATCAGAAAGTACCACTTATGAGAAAGACTACAGGATCCCCAAAGGAGGAGCTACAAAAGACCCAAGGAACTGAAGGGCTTTGCAGTCCCATAGGAGGAACAAAAATATGAGTCACCTAGTAGCCCCAAAATTCTCAGTGACTTAATCACCAACCAAAGAGTACATATGGAGGGACCCATGGCTCCAGTCATATGGGTAGCAGATGATGGCTAGGTCTGATATCCATGAGAGAAGAGGTCCTTGGACCTGTGAAGGCTCTTTGCCCCAGGGTAGGGGAATAGCAGGTCAGGGAAGCAGGAGTGGGTGGGTTAGTGAGTATCCGGAAGGGGAATGGCTTAGAGGGTTTTCAGAGGGGAAATGAGGAAAGGAGATAGCATTTGAAATGTAGATAAAGAAAATATCTAATAAAAAATTAATTTCTTGAAAAGAAAAAAAAAAAACACAACATTACCTCTCATAGTAGCCTTGACTGGCTAAAGGTAAATTCACAAGTATCTTAATCACTGCTGTGCCTTTGATAACATACTCTGTCAGGAGAACAGGTTTATTCCAGCTCACGGTTCACAGTAATGTCCCTCATGGTGGGGAATGCCACTCTGATGTTTGAAGCAGCTGCTCACTCACATCAGGTGTGTAAATAATTAGGATCCAAGAGCAATGAATGCCTGCTGCTGCTTAGCCCCTTTCTACACACTGCTGGGGATCCTAGCCAGGGAATCGTGCCACCCACAGTGGGTGGGTCTTCCCACCAGTTATGATAACCAAGGCAGTCCCTAACAGCCTCGCCCTGAGGCACCTCCCCCTTGTTAGGATTCTGTCTAAGCTCCACCCTATAGTTACGTGGCAACAGTCACGTATGTCCCTCCCTGCCATTACCTGGCTACAGCCAGGTAGGTCTGGTGCACTATAAAATGGGAATCTTGCCCGTCCTCCCTCTCTTATTCTCTCACTCTCAGTTTCTCTCTTGCCCTTTCTTGGACTCCCCTCCCTTCTTCTCCCCTTCTCCTCTGTCTCCACATGGTCTTAGCCAGCCTCTGCTTCTCTACTCTCTCCCTCTCTCTGCCTTTCTCTGCCTCTTCTACCCTCTTGACTCCCCTCTCCATACCTTGAATAAACTCTATTCTGTACTATACCGTCTTGTGTCTGGGAACCTCAGGAGGAAGGGGTGCCTTGGCATGGACCTGCTGAGGTAACTCATTCCCCCACACCGGTGTTAGAACATATTCTTTCTTCGCTTTCTCTTGTTATGATCACAACACCCCTGGCCACTCTAGATCTTATCAAGTAGACAATTGAGGTTAACCTTCATGGTGGCTTTGAAGTTCCGTCTATTTATCTAGACACTGGGGTCCTCTGTCTTGCCTTGCAAGAGTATATGAAATCATTTTCTCAGAAAGCAATAGATTTTTATATTTAAAAAAGCTTTATATTTTATAGTTCTAAAATCTATTTATTGGAATTTGTGCATGTACTAGCTTTCCCACCAGATTTTTTTCTTTTTTTCATTTATGTATTTATTTATTTATTTATTTATTTATTTATTTATTTATTTATTTATTTTAGTGTTTTGGATTTGTTTTTTTCAAGACAGGGTTTCTCTGTATATCCCCATCTGTCCTGTAACTCATTCTGTAGACCAGGCTGACCTCGAACTCAGAAATCCACCTGCCTCTGCCTCCCAGAGTGCTGGGATTACAGGCGTGCACCACCACCACCCAGCTTCCCACCAGATCTTAAATATATTAGGGACTGTGCCTGACAACATAGACATTCAAAAGTTAAGGGGCTGGGTGGGTACAAACCAGGGCTAGAGACTCCTACATATTCTGCTCCTTGCTCCATCTCATTTCCCTCCTTACCAGGGGTAGTATTTTCCTTCGTGACTATAATTAATAAGGCTGCCCAGTGGCTTCGTTGTACATTGATCAACGCTCTTCATAAGCTTTACCTCATTTTCTCCCCTTGGTCTGGGAGGGTCAAATTGCTAGTTAGCCTAGGATGACCACTCCCACTCCACAGATGAGAACATGGGCAAGGACTCAAGAACTGGCTCGTGGGTGGAGGGAGAACCTAGTGGCAGTCTGCCAGGGAAGCATGGCTCCCTAACGACTATGTGGGTGGCTTTGGTTTCCCAGATGACTTTTCCTACGTGAGCAAAAATGGTCTCAACCTCCACTCTTTCCCCCAAAGTGACTCCCACTGTTGACTTCTTCACATCTCTGCATAGGCTTGTCAGTGTTGTGTTTTCTGAAAGTGTTGTGTTTGGTGGAGGTGCGATATGGTGTGAGTGAAGGGGGTGCCACTCTGGACCATGCTGAGGCAGCACTTTCCTCTGAATGATCAGCCACAGGATGGTATAGTATAGAATAGAGTTTATTTAGGGCATGGGGAGGGGAGTTGAGGAAGTAGACACAGAAATGGCAGAGACAGAGAGACAGACAGACATGGAGAGAGACAGAGAGAGAGACAGTGGAAGAAGAGAAGGAGGAAGAGGAGGGAGGCTGGTCATGAGCACATGGAGAAATGGGGAAGGGAAATGGGGAGAGAGGAGGGAGAAGGGTAAGGGAGCAAGAGCAGGAGAAGAAAAGAGACTGAGGAGGGGGCAAGCAGACCCTTTTAGAGTGAGTTGCCACACCAGGCTGTTGTCAGGTCAATGTGGGGCAGAGCCTAGACAAAATGCCAACAGCCAGGACTATAGGGCATCTCAGAACTGAAGAAGGGCAGCCTGGGGCCTGGCTGTGTGGCAGCTAATGCAGTCTACACACCAAAGTGTAGTGAGTCTTCCTTGCTGAAAACTTGTGGTTCATGCTGCCTAACATTCCTGTGAGTCACCTGCTTGATCCTTGATGGCCTCTGAACTAGGAATCTCACGACTTGTGACCCTGCTGTGTCCACACCTCTATCACTGAACTGAAAGAGTTTCCTAGAAGGAATTGTCTCTGTGGTTTGAGGCTGTGTATAAAGTGTCTTGGAGAACTGTATCCGAAAGCAGATTCAGAGAACAGGAATCCCCTAAATCAAAATGTATGGAAAAACATAATTCCTATCTACCAGTAGGGCTTTCTTAAATATTAATTAAATGGGAATCTAAGGTGAACACTTTAACTCCTGGTTCACAGTCAATGTACAAAAATATTTCTTAGGAGTATAGAGGTTACTTTTTATTTTATTTTATTTTATTTTATTTTATTTTATTTCATTTCATTTCATTTTATTTTATTTTATTATTTGAGACATAGTCTATATGGCTCTGGCTGTCCTGGAACTGAATATGTAGAGCATAGATCTATCTGTCCCTGTCTCAAGAATGCTGAGATTAAAGGCAAGTGACACCAGGCCTAGCCATAGAGGTTTTTTTATACGCTCAAGTCTTTCCATCCAGAGCTCAGTTCTTAATTTAAAAAGCTCAGCAGGACTAATCCCTGGCCTGTCTATTCCTGTTCCAGAACAACCCATCCATTCCTAGACTGTATGAATGTCCCAGGAGTTGCATCAGAACTGGTGGTATTTCAGGCATGCTGTCACCATAACGGCAGCTTGGACTTGTCTCCCACCACTCTCTGCTCTGCAGAGGTCTTTCTCAACACCTGTGGGTGGTGATGGAGGTGTTGGCAATGGCCTTGGAACACAGCCTCAGTAAAGTAGTACTTGACTGAGAGCCGTCTGACTGATCATGCTAGAGCCATGAGTTCTGGGATGCATTCTATTCCCACCTTGGCAGACCAGGCAGTGTTGCTGACTGAACTGTGCTTTAAGGTTAGCCAATGGTCAAGCCTGTGTGGCAGCAGGGACCTTTCTTCTGCAGGAGGGGAACGTGGTCACAGAGTAACTAGTAAGTCCCATTCCAAGTGTGTATGTGTGTACACTATGTGTGCAGAATGGCTTTCACTCAAAGCACTCTGAGCATAGAATCTTACTGTGGGACTTCACACTCACGAGATGTGTGAATCTTGAGGCCTCTCTGTGGACAAATATTCATCAAGAGCTCACCTTGCACCTGTGTTTCCATCGGGGTCTGTATAGAAAGCAGATTACGTGAGAAGATTTGTTGAGGAGGATTACCCGCTCCACCCCGTGAGGCTATTTATAAAGGTGTGGGGCTGAGGCCACACAGGATGAAACAGTAAATCGTGTCCCAGGGCAGTCAATATGTTACCAGATCCAGCGCTAACAACACAATCATCATAGCATGCTCTCATGGCATACTTGTGGGAAGCCCAGCTGAAGGGACCTTTAGCTAAGGGACTTTGCTGCTAATGTGTGTGCACATGTGAGCATGTGTGTGTTTGCTGGGAAGAAATCATAAGATTCTTTATGCTGACTTTCCTTTTTTCTCTCATTCTCAGAGTCCCCCATGGATCAAACTCACCAGAAGCCTAGAAGCAGTAGGCAGGCAGTGCAGTTTTGTGGGTCTGTTATATGGGGCAGATGGCAAAAAGGAAAGAAACTGGAGCAGATATGGGTACCTTGGACAGTGATTACAAGATATAAAGACTCACGTTAAGTGGCACACTGGGCAACAACTCAGATTTTGTGGGGACCAAAGCTCATACAGTGTTTTAGTATCTGCCTTAAGAAACAACACAGGCCAGGAGTGGTGGCTCACACTTTTAACTCAGCTGTTGGGAGTCAGAGGTAGGTGGATCTCTGTGAGTTTCAGGACAGCCTGGTCTACATAGAAAGTTCTAGGACAGCCAGAGTTCCATAGTGAGACCGAGTTTTAAAAAAAGAAAAACAAACAAGCAAACAAAAAATCACATTGGTCAAACCATAGCAATAACAAGATCATCACTGAACCCGAGGCCTTTCCCAGGGTTTCCAAAGCTGCAAATCCAAAGTGCAGCTTGAAGCCCACGCTTCCAGACTCTAGGAAGGAGATGGTGACACAAAGCAAACTGATGTTATACAACAACATCAATACTGCGGTTGGTTAAGTAAACACTAAACATGCTTTGGATATTTGAAATGAGTCTCTTTGTATACCTGTTTCAAGCAACAACAACAAGCTTCTTTCAATCATGCAACAGTGAGTACTGGGTATTTTTATTTCCTTTCCTTTCTTTCCTTTTTTTTTTCCTTTTTGTTTTTTTTTTGTTTGTTTTGTTTTGTTTTTTTGTTTTTTTTTGTTTGTTTGTTTGTTTTTTGAGACAGGGTTTGTCTGTGTAGCCCTGGCTGTCCTGGATCTCACTCTGTACAACAGGCTGGCCTCGAACTCCAAAATCTGCCTGCATCTGCTTCCCATGTGCTGGGATTAAAGGCACCACCACTGCCCAGGGCCACAGTAGCTGGTAAAACAGCAAGCGGGTTGCAAACCACACTTCCCAGAAGCCCTCGGGTTCTGAGGAACATGCATGCATCTCCCCCTCAACCCACTTAAAGTTTCAAATACTATAATTTCCAGCATGCCTCACTATAAGAACCACAACTCCCTGCATGCCTGTCACAGTGACAGGGACGTTGTGTCTCCCAGCTTCCCTTTTGGCTTGCAGCCATTGGGAAGGTTCTGTCCTATGGGGTGTGGCACTGTGGGCAAGTCATGAGGGTAGGGACGCTGCAGGAAGTTCATCCTGCTCAGTAGTCTGTGTCCAGTGCAGATAGCCTTAGGTGTAAAATTGTGCCAAAGTCTTTGAGAGGTGTGTGTGTGTGTGTGTACATCTGTGTTTGTGTGTTTGTATGTTTTTGTGTATGTATATGTGTGTGTGTACATGTGCATGTGAGTGTGTGTGTGTGTGTGTTTGTATGTGTGTGTGTGTGTGTACCTGTGCATTTGTGAGTGTGGTGGGGGACAAGGAAGATGTGATCTGCTTACCTGATTTTTTCTATTGTCTTACCTTGGTGGTTCATTATTCTTTATGTGTGTGTGTGTATTCTTCCTTTCTGTCACCCTCATTGATTTGGGAGCAATTTTGAAACACCATTTTGCCATTGGGAAGGCGGTGGTGAAACTTAGCAGATCGTTGAAGAGCTTCATTGCTTCCTTTAAAACAAAAAAGAAAAACAAAACAAAACTAGAATTGCCCATTTGATGAATCTAAATGAAATTGTGAAAAAAAATGTATATCAGCACTTTATCATCATCATCATTATTATTATTTTGCATTTTCAAGACAGTTTTTTTTCTGTGTAGCCCTGGATGTTCTGGAACTTATTATGCAGACCAGGCTGGCCTTAAACTCAGAAATCTGCATCCCAAGTGCTGGGATTAAAGGTGTGTACCACCACTGCTTGGCTGTCCAGGCTCTTTTTAAATATGGGAGGACTTAGACTATATGTGAACTCCCCCTGAGACCTGAGACCACATGGCAACTGCTAAGTGCAAAACCTGCTCTTGCTGTCCTACTGTCTTGCTGTCCTACTGTGTAGTTGAAGCAGTAGGGATACGAGACTATTTTAGAAGGGAGGTATCTTGAGCACCCAAGCCATTAGCTTAATGGGGAGACTTTTGGCCACCCCCCTTTTTTTTACTGTATTTGTAGTTATCACTATAAAGTTGTATGGTCTGCCAGTGTTATTTACTATTCCCTCTGAGAAAGGAGTCCAAGCTCTGTGTCCACAGGTTACTGCATTAAAGTAACTTGCTGTAATTTCTAAATGTCACCTGCAATGTTTGTTCTCAAACTGAAGTGATCTGAGTGTATACATGTAGTATGTGATTTTTATGAACTTGAGTGTTTTGAGACAGGATCTTGTTGTGTAGTCTAGGACTGCCCTAGAACTCACTGTGTCTTCTATGATGGCTGGATCACACTGCAGTCTCCTGTTTGACAAGTGCCTAGTGATATGTATGGTGGTGACAGTGTGCGCGTGTTTTGCCTGGCTAGACTTATGCTTCTAAAGAAGCTCTTCAGAGCCTAGGGACAGATGACGTCTGTTCTGACCTCAGAGTAGGTCATGAATTGATCAGCAAGTACAAACTAAAAACAAGGACATTTTACTGCCATTCTTTAATAAACTTAAGAATTTCTTTATATGCAGTGTGTTTGTGAGCTTGGAAAACTGATGTTGTGAGTCATATTTACTCTTCTCTTGTATGTGAACTGGGACCCATAATAATGTAAAGAAAGTTCCCATCTTGGAATTCTAGGTTCATGGAAAACTCACTTTTCACTTTCATTGGGGTAGAAAAGATTTTGATATTATGAAAAAGAATATTAGCAAGGCAGATGAGTGAAAAGATAGAAGGTTAGTTCACACAGCACAACAAACAAATCCTTTACCCTAATTCTGAGGCTTACCCTAACCCTAGCATTTCTTCTTTGTGTAATAAGAATACTATTGATCCAGTGGGACCATCAAGAATAATGGTGGTGAGCTTAACCTTAAACCTGAGCATAACCCTGGAACTTATCCTAAATTTCTAATCCTATCTTAACCCCTTAATTTCCTAAGCATCAAAATCCTAACAACCCTTATACTTATCCTAACCATTACCCTCTCATCCCCTAACTGAAACCCTGGTTACTGTGGGAGGTGATTCTTAATTATACTTTTTAAAGTTAGAAAACTTTTCTTAATCTTGAACTTTTGAGATGTTCTGATCCACCTTTGATATAGTATATAGATTCTTTTTGCATCCTACATATGGAAAGGTAATTTTTGTTTTTTGTATTTGTACTAATTTATTTTACAAAACAAAGGCGATTTGTTTAATTATTTTTCTTTACAACTGGCATTTGGAGGCACTTATTTGTTAAATATTCTGGTATATAATGAAGACCAGCTGTAATATGCTGCAACATGAAATCAAAAGTCCTGATTTTTCCAATTTTCCTTGGGTGACAGCCTTTAGTGGAACAAAGACCACCACATAAAACCAGATAGACTGAATCTAACAGAATAGAAACTGGAGAAGAGCCTTGAATACTTGGGCACCGGGGAAATTGTTACAGACCATGGGTCGGCTGTGGGATAACCAGGGTCCTCTGCTCCAGGAATGCACAGGTCTGGCTGAGATGACAGACAGAACAAACAACACACACACAGAGGCAGTTTGAATTGAATGTATTTTGGAGTTCTAAGGCAAGGATTTTTATACAGGAAGAGTTGGTATTACCATTTCAAAAGATGTAGCCAGTGAGGCAGGTACAATTACCATAGCCATTTGGTACAAGGAAATGTAACATCAATCAGGAACAAAGTTTCTCAAGTAACAGATACAGAAGATCAATTTACAGATGCCATCAAACTTCCTGATTAGAATACAGAGTCACTCATAGTTTACAGCAACCCTTCAAAGAGTTTGAAGTTTCTTATACCACCTGGGTCTTAACAAGTTCTTGTGAGAAATCCTTATCTAACATTTAGCCTTTTACCTTGTAAAGCAAAAAAAAAAAAAAAAAAAAAAAAAAAAAAAAAAAAACTTCTTGACTAAATTAATGCTTTTACTACCGGAGTGCCCGAGCCATCCTCATATACATACTCACAGCCATAAAAACCTGCATGTGGTTGGAAGGTAGTAATTAAGTAAACAACTATGAGGCAAGGCATTGCAATTCTGAAAAGGAGATTTGGCGGGTCAGTGAGTTGACTTCAAAGACCGGATTTTCAGCCAGGCTTTAGGAATCCCGGTGAAAAGAGAAAAGGAGGAAGTCAGGGCAAACTGCTACTTGAGAACTAAGGACCCATCTTAAATAGACAGAAAGTAAGAGAGTACAGTAAACTGCCAGGTGAGATTATCAGCTTCTACAGCATCCAGAGAGTTCCGTTATTCCCAGGAGGTATTTCTTTTCCGCCTCTGTCTGTAAAATATCATTTTTACAGACATCACTGGGCCACCGCGGCATCTCTCGCTTTTTTGTTTAATAATTGAAGCGTATATATATATATATATATATATATATATATATATATATATATATATATATACATATACATCTTTTGGCAGTAGAGATGGAGGAAAAGATTAGTCTGAAAATGAGTGGAAGAATCAGAAGAAGAAAAATTATTCTTGTAGCCACAGCGACAATTACAATCCATTGTAACCAAGGTACGGGATTCAAAGACCATAGGCTGGAAGAAATAGATTGAGCTAGGCCCTCCAAATTAGTGAATCCATAATGTGCCTTGCTCATGGCTGAAATTTGGGTTTTTAGTTGAGCCATGTCATGAGTAATATTATTATCTTTCTAAACTCCAAATAGATGATTTTTAGTAAGATTCCAATTATGGTGCTTATCATATGTTAATGGTGTTACGCATACGTACTGAAAATTGGCGTGGCACTTGGTAGAAAGCTGAACCTTTATGTTTTCTATCTCTTGTCCTATATTCCCTAACACATGATTCTAAAGGAATAGCTTTTGATACCTTTACCAAAGTTTTATTATTATAAACAGCTCTCAAAATCTTTATTTTAATCTCCCACATAAACCTTCTATGGTATGGGGGTTCTTTCACTGGAGGCATCTATTCTGGATCATCAGAAAGAAAAGTTTTATAAGCAGTGGGAAGACAGCTCATGGGAACTATACATGTCAAATTAACATAATTTGTAAGTCTATATGTATAGAAATTAATCATATAATGTAAAGAAAACAAACTCAAGAGTCTGTAGCTGCTTTTGAGCAGCCACCAACTCTATAGCCTCTCTCAAATTTATTTAGCTGCATCCACGTAGGTAGGTAGTCTCTTCGGAGCCAGTGTAGTTTTCTCTGTCAGCTCAGGTTGTACAGGTCGGTCTAAGTTTCAGACCTCTGGGGCCAGCATTCTGTTAAAAGAACATATGTATATCCCCTCTCGAAGGGTGTTATAGTGTTGGCCGCTTTCTCTGGTGTTGGCTATTATTAGCCTTATATGAAGTTTATTGTTTGCTTTAAGCTGTATTATTAAACAACTTGAGTTTGGATTGACTTGGTTATCCGGCGGCCGGGAGGGAGCCTTTGTTACTGTATCTTTAAGAAAATTAAACCACCGTTTTTCTAGCAAGGCTTGCAGCTTGGCTTGGCTTAAATCCGCCCCCTGCACGAATCGTGGTCGAATTAAGAGATTGTTAGAAGGCTATATTTGAATTGTTTGTATGAGTCTGCCAAAATATATTTTTTTTGGCCAGAAACTCATGCTTTGTCTTAATTAAATAGTTGGATTTTCTTGATATTTACTAGTTCAAAATTGTCCGTTGGATGCCATTGAGGCCTTATAGAAAAACGCCTCACAGAAAAACCGCACCCCTCAGGGTGGAGCTTGGGCCCATATTGGCCATAGCTTTTTTAACTTTTACAATTCTTAAAATTATCTTAATTATAAAACAGGTTAACGATCATAGGCCTTTAACCAGACTGCAAACTGTAGCCAATGGCACATTGGCAATTTTTTATTGTAACTCTTAATATTTTTTTATAATATTAGAGCATAGCTATAAGTTTGGAAGCAAAATCAAACTTTAAACAATCTATTTTCTTTAAAATTACTGGCAAACATATTATTTCTACACCTTAAGATTTGTCTGTCAGTTTTTATGTTTAAATGTATGACAATATAATGAATTGAAAAGACTTTATTTTATATTTTATTTTTATAAGTCTAATTTTTAGGTTAAGATTTACACAAAGCATCACGCCAATTTAAAACATCTTAGAGGCCTGTATTTCCTGGGTTGCATCATGTCACATGATTAAGATGGCTATAACTTTGAGCTATCAGTTCTAAACTGACTTTTTGTTATCAACATTATACCTTTTATATCATGTCTAATAACTTATAGACTAACACTCTATATATAGTCAAGACATGTAAAATATACTTATACCTTAAAGACCAATTATAAACATGAATAAAATGATTACATGAATCTCATAAACTTAAACCAAACAAAAAAAATTAGCTGTAATTTTGATAGAATAAAAAGCATTTTGGATCAAAAACCACAATTGTAGAGATTTTTCTTTTGGAGAAACAACCATTAACCCATTTGTCCTAGACCTGAGGCTGCTAGCTCTTTTTTAAAAGCAGCTTTTTCTCTAACTTTATTTGACTCCTTGCTAAATGTGGGACACTTTAAATTAGCCTCCACTGTGTAAATTGCGGCTAGATTAACAGATAGACCGCCAAAAGATGACGTTTTTACCATTTTTTTTAAAACATGAAACAAACAAACAGTCATTCACACAAATACACGAATAGGGCATAAACATACATGTAGACATGGTGCGCCAAGGATAGACGATGATTCATAGAAAGGGAAGCATGTTTACTATGCAATTAAACCCATTTACCTTTTTTTAATGTTTTTAGAATTTTTTGTTTTGAGTCATAACTTGGAGACTTAGTATTAGTGTCTCCCCATTGTAGTTGAAATAAAGGCCTAATTTTTCTGTTATGATTTTAAAATAATGTCTCATCCAATTAATATTTCCTAGTAATTTTTGAAAATCATTTAAATTCCTTAATTTATCTATCCTGATAGATACCTTTTGTGAAGCAATATAATCATCATGAATTAACTGTCCCAAATAACTTAAAGGCTTATTCTTTTGTATCTTGTCTGGGGATATTACCAGTCCAAATTTGGTCAATTGTTTAGTCATATAGGATGATATTTCCTCATTAATTGAGTATAATTGATGAGCAATCAAAATATTATTTATATAATTGGCAATGTAGGCCTCAGGGTATTTTTTCCTAATTAATATCAAAGCTTGATCTATAAATCTTTTACATAACGTCAGACTATTTTTTATCCCTTGAGGTAATATTTTCTATTGATATTTTTTATATGGCCTCTAAATTTACGGCTGGTATATTAAAAGCAAATCTTTTGCAATACTCAGGATGTAACCTTATAGTAAAAAAGCAATCTTGCAAATCTTTTACTATTATATTCCATCCCTTTGGGACTGCTACTGGAGATGGCAGTCCTGGCTGTAAGGCTCCCATATCTACCATGGTGGCATTTACTGCCCTGAGGTCTTGTAATAACCTCTATTTCTCTTGACTTTTTCTTTATTACAAATATGGGAGTATTTCAGGGACTGTTACTTACCTCAAGATGGCCCTTTTTTAATTGTTTTTGCATAAGTTGTGTTATAGTTGTATTTTTTCTTCCGTTAGAGGCTACTGATCAAGCCATACAGGCTCTTCTGATTTCCAACTTAATTTATCTGCATACAACAAGCCCTCAGTGGCCCCTATGAAAAATGCTGTTCACTCAGATTATCTGAGGTCACTAGTTTGACATCTATATCACTCATTATGTCTCTTCCCCATAATGAAAAGGGGAGAGAAGGGATAACATAAGGCTGAATCATACCTGTCTTTCGCTCTAATTCCCATCTCAGGAACTGTGAGCTTTGAGCCACATTAGAGGCCATCCCTAAGCCTAGCAAAGAGGAGGAAGTCCTCTTACATGGCCAAGAGGAAGGCAAGTCTTTTCCTGCTATGCAGGTCTTATCTGCCCCTGTATTTAAAAGTCCTTGAAGCAGCTTTCCATTCACTCTGTTTTAAAAGGCCTTTCCATTCCAGTATTTTAGACCCATGCCACAACATCTGTAGAGCCAAACTTCCCCTGGCCCCGCTCTTGCCTTAGGATCGGATTAGGTAAATTGAGATAGGGCAGGAGCGGAAGCTGAGCTATTCTCTGTCCTTTATGGATTTGTATAGTTTCCTTTAATGGTATGATTATAACTGTTATTTCTCCTGTGCTATCACTGTCTATTACACCAGATAAAATTTCAAAATTCTTATAATTGGAACTACGGCCAATTATTAGCCCTGCAGTTCCCTGTGGTAAAGTCCCCAAGGTAGAGGTAGAAATCAAGGAAATGCCATCCCATCTAGAGAATATTGCATCTTCAGAGGAAGCTAAGTCCAGGCCAGCACTACCAGGGGTAGCTCTGGGCAAATCATATATAGCAAATTCAGGAGCATCAGGATTCAGAGAACTCTCATTATTTTCCTCTCTTTCGAGTTCGGGTCTGAGAGGCTGCCCCTGACTTAATTTTTTGAATTTTCCTCTTTCTTTTCCCCTGTAAGGGGCATTCCATCCTTGTGGAACTTGGATTTACATTTATCTTTCCAATGCTTGTGTTTCTGGCAACGAGAACAAACTCCTGGAGGAGCACTCCTTCTTTTGGAGTCCCTTTTACTATCTGTTGGACATTGCCTTTGCATATGTCCTGATTCCCCACATTTATAACATGTGAGCTGGGAGGTTACCTTTCCTCCTTTACCATAAGTATGTTTAACAAAGGCGCTGAATTTCTGTCCCTTCATAGCTGCAGCATAGGCTATCCCTTGAACAACTGCTGGTGAGGCATCTATGCAGGCCTTTACATAATCCTGCATTGTTATCATTTCTATCTTAAATACTGAAAGAAACATTTGTTCCTGCTTTGATTCAGATTGCCCCATGTTACTACAAAATTTGATTCCTTGCACTTAACCAGTTAGTCTTTACTGGTGGGACTGAAACTCCCTGGCAAGAGCCAGCCTGTTACCTTGAGAAAAAAAGAAAGAAAGAGAAAGATTACCTGTCCAAGGTCCCTGTTCAGGCACCAGCTGTTACAGACCATGGGTCTGCTGTAGGATAACCAGGGTCCTCTGGTTCAGGAAGGCACAGGTCTGGCTGAGATGACAGACAGAACAAACCACACACACACAGAGGCGGTTTAAACTGAATGTATTTTGGAGCTCTAAGGCAAGGATTTTTATAGAGGAAGAGTTGGTATTACCATTTCAAAAGATGTAGACAGTGAGGCAGGTACAATTATCATAGCCATTTGGTACAAGGAAATGTAACATCAATCAGGAACAAAGTTTCTCAAGTAACAGATACAGAAGATCAATTTACAGATGCCATCAAACTTCCTGATTAGAATACAGAGTCACTCATAGTTTACAGCAAACCTTCAAAGAGTTTGAAGTTTCTTATACCACCTGGGTCTTAACAAGTTCTTGTGAGAAATCCTTATCTAACATTTAGCCTTTTACCTTGTAAAACAAAAAACTTCTTGACTAAATTAAAGCTTTTAGTACTGGAGTGCCTGAGCCATCCTCATATACATACTCACAGCCATAAAAACCTGCATGTGGTTGGAAGGTAGTAGTTATGTAAACAACTATGAGGCAAGGCATTGCAATTCTGAAAAGGGGATTTGGCAGGTCAGTGAGTTGACTTCAAAGACCGGATTATCAGCCAGGCCTTAGGAATCCCGGTGAAGAGAGAAAAGGAGGAAGTCAGGGCAAACTGCTACTTGAGAACTAAGGGCCCATCTTAAATAGCCAGAAAGTAAGAGAGTACATAAAATTGCCAGGTGAGATTATCAGCTTCCACAGCTTCCAGAGAGTTCCATTATTCCCAGGAGGCATTTCTTTTCGGTCTCTGTCTGTAAAATATCATTTTTATAGACATCACTGGGCCACTGCGACAGGAAATCTTCCTGAACAGAACACCAGTGGCTTACGCTTTAAGAGCAATAATCGACAATTGGGACCTCATAAAACTGAAAAGCTTCTGTGCAGCAAGAGGCAGAGTCAGTAGTACGAAATGGCAGTCAATAGGTGGGAAAATATTTTTATCAAACTTTCATCCAATAGACGGTAAACATTCAAAATATCCAAAGAACTCATTAAGGCAGACTTATGAGAACCAAATAGCCCTATTACCTTTGGGGAAGAGCACTAAACAGTGAATTCTTATGTGAGTAATCTTGAGTGGTTGAGAAACACAAATGTTCTACTTCCATAATTATCTGGGAAATTCAAATCAAAGTGACTATGAGATTCTACCTCACACCTTTCAGAATGGCTAAAATAAAAAATGCATGTGACAGCAGATGTTGGTAGGGATGTGGAGAAAGAGGAACACTCTTGTAGTGCTTGAGGAATCAGTAGCTGGTGCAACCACTCTTGAAATCAGACTGGTGGTTCCTCAAAAAGTTGGACATATTACTACCTAAGAAACCAGCTATAACATTCATGGACATAGGCCAAAAAGATATATCAACATATAACTAGGACACATGCTCCACTATGTTCATAACAGCCTCATTAATACTAGCCAGAACCTGGAAATCCCCAGATGTCCTTCAACAGAGCAAGGGATACTGAAAATGTGTTACATTTACACAATGGAATACTATTCAGCTATTAAAAACAATAAATGAATGAAGTTTGTAGTCAAGTGCTTGGAAATAGAACATATCATCCTAACTGAGGTAACCTAGTCACAAAAGAACACATGTGCTCACTAATAAGTGGATGGTAACCCAGACACAAATGAACACACATGTTATGCAATCACTAATAAATGGATACTAACCCCAAAGCTCACATTACATATGACACAACCTACAGAGCATATGAAGTGAGAAAGGAAGGAATACCAGTGGAGGGATGCTGCAGTCCTGCATTGAGGGGGGACAGGAGAATTGTGGCTAATAGAAGGATAGTGAGACAAGTCAGTGAGAAAGGTGGAGGAGGAAATAAAGTTGGCAGCATCAAAATCTTGAAGAGACATGAGAGACGTGAGACATGTACAGAGGGTCAGGAAATTGAATAAAATTGTTAGCAGTGGGATGAGGAACTGGAGATAGACACTGGAGGGTCCCAGATACCAGAGAAACATGAGGCCCTTAGGAACCAAAGGGATTGGCTTTAGCCATAATGAACAAAGAAGGGGAGATAGAAGCTGTGGAGACCAACTCTAGTAGATAGGCATAGTCTGTGTTCAAGGGTTGGAGCCAATCACCCATTTCATAGTTGTTTTGTGTGTGTGTGTGTGTGTGTGTGTGTGTGTGTGTAAAGAAATATACAGTGGCTGTGTGAGGTGTGAGGGCTGGGAGGCTTGGGACCCACAGCCCAGAATACTACCCACATTACTTACACTGCAGAAGTGTCGGAGGACCAGGCTTGAGAACAGACAGATGTCCCCCAAGAGGTACACGTCCTTACAAAGAAAACTGTCTAGCCCTAAAGTTCCAGGTCTGTATGGTGGCCAAAATCATGGCTGTAGTTCCAAACTTCAGAACTCAGTAAAGCAGTTTTTCCTGTGAGAGCAAAGCAAAGCCCAGGACCTCTGACCCTGTGGGAGAGAGGAGAAGGAAGCCAGTGCCCGGGGATATCACAGTCTGCCTTCAGAGAACCAGTCTACAAGGTGCCACATCCTTTGTAATTTTATGAGATTCTTATTGTCAAGGATCTCATAAAATTACAAAGGATGCTGAATTTTGTCAAATGCCTTTTCAGCATCTAATGAAATGATCACATGTTTTTTTTTTTTCTGTGAGTTTGTTTATGTAGTGGATTGCATTGATTGATTTCCTTATTTTGAACCATCCCTGCATCCCTGGGATGAAGCCCACTTGATCGTGGTGGATGATCATTTTGATGTGTTCTTGGATTCAGTTGGCAAGAATTTTATTAAGTATTTTTGCATCAATATTCATAAGGGAAATTGGCCTGAAGTTCTCTTTCTTTGTTGGATCTTTGTGTGGTTTTGGTATCAGTGTAACTGTGGCTTTGTTGAACGAGTTGGGTAGTGTTCCTTCTGTTTCTATTTGGTGGAACAGTTTGAAGAGTATTGGTGTTAGGTCTTCTTTGAACGT
The DNA here is from genome assembly GCF_947179515.1 of Apodemus sylvaticus. NCBI lineage: Eukaryota > Metazoa > Chordata > Mammalia > Rodentia > Muridae > Apodemus > Apodemus sylvaticus. Next base: position 1,158,337 of record NW_026263083.1, on the reverse strand, counting down.
CTGATAGAATTCTGCACTGAAGCCTCTGGTCCCGTGCTTTTTTTAGTTAGGAGGCTTTCTATGATCCCTTTTATTTCTTTAGGGGTTATTGGCCTATTTAGATGATCTATTTGATCCTTATTTAATTTTTGTGTTTGGTATCTGTCTAGGAAGTTGTCCATTTCCTCCTGATTTTTCAGTTTTGTTGAGTATAGGCTTTGGTAGTAAGATCTAATGATTTTTTTTTAATTTCCTCAGTTTCTGTTGTTATATCTCCCTTCTCATTTCTAATTTTGTTAATTTGGATACTGTCTCTGTGCCCTTTGGTTAGTCTGGCTAAGGTTTGATCTATCTTGTTGATTTTCTCAAAGAACCAGCTCCTGGATTCGTTGATTCTTTGTATGGTTCTTTTAGTTTCTGCCCAGGATCTTCTAGTTTTCATATTCTCTGGTGAGAAGTCTGGTGTGATTCTGATAGGTCTTCCTTTATATGTTACTTGGCCTCTTTCTCTTACTACCTTTTATATTCTTCCCTTGTTTAGTACATTTGGGGTTTTGATTATTATGTGACAGGATGTATTTCTGTTCTGCTCCCGTCTGTTTGGAGTTCTGTAGGCTTCTTGTATATTCATGGGCATCCCTCTCTTTAGATTAGGGAAGTTTTCTTCCATAATTTTATTGAAGATATTTGCTGGCCCTTCAAGTTGTAAATCTTCACTTTCACCTAAGCCTATAATCTTTAGGTTTGGACTTCTCAATGTGTCCTGGATTTCCTGGATATTTTGTGTTACAATCTTTTTACATTTTGCATTTTCTTTGACTGTTGAGTCCATGGTTTCTATGGCATCTTTGGCACCTGAGATTCTTTCTTCTATCTCTTGTATAGTATTGTTGATATTTGCATCTATGGTCCATGATTTCTTCCCAAGGTTTTCTATCTCCAACGTTCTTACCCTTTGTGATTTCTTAGTTGTTTCTACTTCTGCTTTTAGATCTGCTTTGTGCTCAGTTCCTTCACTTGCTTGTTTGTGTTTTCCTGTAATTCTTTGAGAGATTTTTGTGTTTCTTCTTTCATTACTTCTGCCTTTTGGTCAAATTTCTACTGTACTTTTTTAAGTGATTTTTGCATTTCCTCCTTATTGGCTACTATCGTTTGACCCATATTGTCCTGAGTTTCTTTAAGTGATTTTTGTGTTTCTCTTGAAAGGACTTCTAGCTTTTGATCATTTTTCTCATGAAATTCTTTAAGACATTTATTTATGTCCTTCATGGGTTCTTGTAACAGCATCACAACAAGTGATTTTACATCCAAATCTTGCTTTTCTGGTGTGTTTGGGTATCTAGGACTTGCTATTAAAGGAGAATTGGGTTCAGATGATGCCATATTGCCTTGATTTCTGTTAGTAACGTTCCTACATATTTTGTATGTAAATATTCAGTTTCTTCAGAAAATATATCCACTTGCTTTTTCATTTATATTCTAAATGCATTAGTATGCCTATCATTGTATCTGAGTTTTTTTCAAAAAATTTATTTTATAAATTATCCTATATAATCCTCAATTTTGTGATACATATGTTATTTGAAAATCTTCAGTTTTATCAGAAATTGTTACCATTTCATTTATCAATTTTATCCTAAAATTATTTCTATGCCTATTATTTTATCAGAGTTTTTTAAAAAAAAAACTTCAATATTATCCACTGTACTATGTAATCCTCAATTTTCACACACAGTATAGATGAAAATCTACGTTATATTCAACAATATTTAAACTCATTTTTCAATTATATTCTAAATGCATTTGTATGCCTAGAATTGTATCTAAGTGTTTTTCTGTATCAATCTTCAATTTTATCAAAAACACTATGTAATCCTCAATTTTATCATACATATGTTCAATGAAAACCTTCAGTTTCTTCAGAAAATATCTCCACTTCATTTTTAATTTATATTCTAATTTGTATGCCTAGATTTGTATCAGAGTGTTTTTCCAAAAAAAAATATTTCATAAATAATCTTATGTAATGCACAACTTTGTGATACATATGTTATATGACAATCTTCAGTTTTATCAGAAAATGGTTCCACTGCATTTTTAAATTATATTCTAAAAGATCTATATGCCTATTATTTTATCTGATTTTTTTCCAAAAATATTCAATATTATTAATTATCCTATGTAATCTTCAATTTTCTCACACACAGTTTAAATGAAAATCTTCAGGATATTCAAAAAATATCGACACTTCTTTTTCCAATATATTGTAAATATATTTGTATGCCTTGAATTGTATTTGAGTGTTTTTATGAATAAATCTTCATTTTTGTCAAAAACACTATGAAATCCTCAATTTTATCATACATATGTTGTATGAAAGTCTTCGTTTTTTCAGATAATACCTACACTTCATTTTTCATTAGTATTCTAAATGCATTCATATGCCTAGATTTGTATCAGAGCGTTTTTTTAAAAAATATTTTATAAATCATTTTATAAATTATAAATTATCCTATTTTATATCTGAGTGTTTTTAATAAATAAATCTTCAATTTTATCAATAACACTATGTAATCCTCAATTTCATCATTGTTTTATGAAATCTTAAGTTTTATCAGACAATGTCTCCACTTCCTTTTTCCTTTATATTCTAAATGCATTTGTATGCCTATCATTTTATCTGAGTTTTTTATTAAAAATATTCAATATTTTCAATTATCCTATGTACTCCTCAATGTTATGATTCATATTTATATGAAAATCCTCAGTTTTATCAGAAAATGTTTCCACTTAATTTTTCATTTATATCTTAAATGTAATTATATGCCTATTATATTATCTGAATTTTCTCCAAAAATTTTTCTATATTATCACTTATCCTGTATAATACTTAATTTTACCATACATATGTTTTCTGAAAATCTTCAGTTTTCTCAGAAAATGTTTCCAGTTCCATTTTCATATACATTCTTTTTTTTAAATGTTATTCGATATATTTTTTATTTACATTTCAAATGGTTTCCTCTTTTCTGGTCCCCCACTCCCCGAAAGTCACATAAGCCCCCTTCCTTCCCTCTGTTCTCCCATCCACTCCTTCCCAATTCCCTGTTCTGGTTTTGCCTTATACTGCTACATTGAGACTTTCCAGAACCAGGGTTTATTCCTCCTTTTTCTTGTACTCATTTGATGTGTGGATTATGTTTTGGGTATTCCAGTTTTCCAGGCTATTATCCACTTATTAGTGAGTGCATACCATGATTGATCTTTTGAGACTGGGATACCTCACTTAGTATACAGCTACAAATTATTACCTCAAATAGACAAGAAAAAGTCAGAAATATTTCAGACAACCTAGTCAGGAGCTTCGAATGCTTGGGAAGAGAAGAACAAAGCACCTTCTAAAGCAGTAGACACACATTGTGACGTAAATCACGCTGACAGGGGCCAACTGCAAACTGAAAAAACAAAGGTCCACAGACAGGAAGAGCTGCTCATTGTAAAGGACAACCATCCTCGCCCCTGGTCTCAGCACACACTGACCCAAGGCACCAATAAGATTAGGTTCCAGAGGAGAGGACAAGACAACAGACACTCCATACCCTACAGTGTCCAGGCTGGGGAGCTGTCTCTGGAGTCTGGAATGTATGCTAGTCCTGCAGAGGACCTGCGTTTGGTTCTCAGGACCCAGGTCAGAAGGCCTACAACTACCTTAACTTCAGCATTAGGAGATCCTAGATCTCTGACCTCTAAGGGCACAGCACACTCACAGGCACTACATGTCCCTTGAAATACTGATAGAAATCTTTCTATATAATGTTTTTTATGACCTTTGAAAGTCAGAAGAGGGCATCAGATTCTGTGGAAGTGGAACTATAGGCATTTGTAGTGAGAGTTTTGGTTTGCTTAAAACCCAGATATGAGACGGACAGTGGTGGCACATGCCTTTAATCCTAGCACTTGGGAGGCAGAAGCAGGTGGATTTCTAAGTTTCAGGCCAGTCTAGTCTACACAGAGAGTTCCAGGACAGCCAGGGCTACACAGAGAAACCCTATATCAAAAAAAAAAAAAAAAGCCACACATATGGTATGTGAATATGTTGTTGCCACACATATGGTATGTGAATAAGTTGTTGCTTTTATTCCAGGTTTGTGAGAAACAGGTCTTAACCAACTGTAATTCCAGTTCTGGAAAATCTGACTCCTTCTTCTGACTTCCAGAGCTTGGACCAAGTTGATGGTGCTCAGACACACATGGAGGCAAAACAGTCACACAAATAAATGAAAACATAAAACGTTCTAACTTATCAAATGTATCTTAAAATAATAAAATACAATTTAAGATAATAAGGAACAGGGAGAAGTAAACTCATAGATCAAGCCAATAAATACATAAACGATAACCAAAAAGTAGAAATGATAGTCCCCAAAGTACAGAGAAATTCACTATTTCAGGTCCAAAGCTCATGAAGTCCAAGTATAATTTCTAAGCAGCATCACGCTCCAATTGCTTTCCAACCAACCTGCAGCTTCTGTCCTGTGACAACAGGAGGCAGCCTCAGCCAGAGCTGTAAGGGGGCAGGGGTCCATCATTCCCTACAATGGGTCCTTGTGAGGTCACAGCAAGAAATGGACCTATGATGTCTAGGCACAAGCCACTGGTTTCCTCACATTCTGTCTCGAAGTACAGAAAGTCTGATCTTGGTCAGTGGGGCAGTAGGGGATGGTTACCCTCAAATGTCTGTCCCCATTGTTGCCTCATGATGCACTTCTTCCTGCTAGACCCATTGCCCAAAATCCATAATTTGCCCCAAATCACACAAATAGAAACATTGTTCAAACATTTGACACTCTGGGGAACTTTTGACACCCTAATTTTAATGAGGAAATTCTCCTTGTTAACAAGGAATACTAAGAATGATGATGGGCTCCAGAGCTTCAGTCCTCCTCAGTTATGGACTCTGGTATTCAATGGCTACTATATGAACAGTGTTCAGCTTTTCACTTAGACCCCAGCCTTTATGACAACTTTGTAATAACTCAGGTCTACACTGATTCAATTATTATTTCATATAAAGGATTCAATTATTATTTTTGTAAAGACACATTGATGGGTGCTAAAGGATGGTAGTCATTCACTACATTGGTAATTGGGACAAAATACTGTTTTCCATGGTGCCCAGGGTTTGAGACAATCACTTGCAGGGCTTAGGGGAAGATGATATCATTCATCCCATGTTCCTCATTATGCCTGAGACTTCTCACCAAATCCCAGGATCCAGAGACACTAGCAATTCCCCTCTTTTTTTCCAATGGGACAGGAGTTTGTAAGGGAGTTCTGTGAAGCACTGGGCAGACCATTCCAGCACTAGAAACTCTTTCTTCCTCAACATGTTCTTTGAGTTATTGGGCCAGCAGAACTCCACAGGATCCTTTGCGTCAACATCACTATTGCCCCACTCCTGTGCCTGATCAAACACTAGCCTTTGTACCACATTTTTCCTTCTTAAGACTGAAGATCCCACACACAATGACAGCTGAAGACAGAGGACCTAAGTAGGTGGAGGGACAAGCTGTGGTGTGTCCCACCACAGAAATTTCTTCAAGGAAGTACAAATCTGGCTGTTCTTAGACTTACATTTATTCTGGTCTTGAATTCTTTTCAGTTGCCCACTTCCATAATTTGAATCAACAGAATGGGACCTGAGCATGGCCTTTGGCTTGTGCATGGAGTCATGACATTTGAAATACCAGGAAGATCCTAAGATAAACAGTTAGGAGGCAGCTTTCTGCTAAAGCACAGACACACTGGTTCATTTCTTTAAGAGACTGTCCAATATTGCCTGTCAGTCCTTTAAACAGAAGGACTTGATGTGACTTGGCCTCTGCTTGAAAAGGGAAACACTGAGGGACTTGGAAGGGGCAGGCATGAGGAAGTGTGATCAGGGAGAGGAAAGTGATTAAAGTTCTTCATGTACATGCATAAAAATTTCCCTGTGAGAAGGAGCATGTTGTGTAGTTAATATAAACCAATGTTCCACAATGGTGAAAGTAATACTGCCATGTAAAATAGAACATTTTAAAACAAAGTCAAAAAACTAATAAACAAAGGCAATAAAAAAATCTTCCAATCCAATTTCAAACCAAGGAAGGATAGGAAGAGAGAGATTAAAACCAGAACACAGAAAGCTCTTAAATGAATCATAGGAATGTAGAAGAAACTCACTCTGTTCATATCCAGCAATTCCTGAAGATTCAAGGGTAGTGGCTCTCCAGTCTGGAAATCCAAATTCCCGCCGACCTATTGACAACAACTGCACTCACTGTAAGGACAGGAGGAGCCTCAGCAATGTGCTAAGTTGTCAGGTCAGTGACCTCACAATGGTTCCCTTTGAGGTCAGAGCTGAAACAGACCAATGATGGCAGGGCACAACCCATGGGTTTCCTTTACGTTCTGTCCTCATGACAGGACAGGCTGGTCAGTGGGGCATTGCAGTCCTGAGGAAGATGGTTAAACCCAATTGACAGTCCCTAGATCCTTTATGACGAACTTCTATCTGCCAGGCAATATTTCCCAGCCTGAGGGTGCTGAGCTATGCCCAGGGGGTAGCTGGTACTGACATTGCTGTGCCCAGACCTAGATGGTACCTTTCCAGAGGTTGGGCAAGGAGGAGAGTCTGATCTATGTTCTCAATAAAGAATCAAAAAACTATAGTGCTCCCTCCAGTCATGACTCCTCACTTTGTAAGAAAATTACAAACTCCCAAGAAGTAGGAGCAGTCAGGTGCAAAGGTACTCAGCCTTGGGAGTTGCCTGATTAGCAGATGGCCTAAAACACCCATACACATGAAAATGAACTAAAATAAAAAACAAAATACCTTTACATGTTTAGCTGTTGGCTTTTCTCTCTCAAGGGACACATACTATTCCTCCATATATCCCCAGCACTCAGCTAAGCTAGATGGAGGATGGACACAATAAATGTTCAAAGCCAAGCAACAACATTGTTGAGTGGTGAGCATCTCAGTCTGTGCTGTGCTGGAACACTGAATGGAATGCAGAAAGGGGCTGTGATGTGTGAGAGAGGGGCCTGTTCTCTGTTTTTAAAATTTATTACTTTTTATTGACTATAATCTTCATTTACATTGCCAATGGTTAAACCTTTCCCGATATCACACCTCCCCTAAGACCCCAATCCATCCCCTTCCTCATTCCCCCTGCCTCCATGTATATGCCCCTCCACCCAACACATTTCTTCCCCCACCCTCAGTTTCCCTTTGTTCTGGCCTCTGTTGAGCCTTTACCTTGCCAAGGAACATTCCTCCCACTGATGCCCAACAAGGCCTTCCTCTGCCAAATTTTTAGCTGGAACCATGTGTGCCCTTGTTTGATGTTTTAGTCCCTGGGGGTCTTGGGGTTTCTCAGTAGCCGAAATCATTGTTCTTCCCAAGGGGCTGTAAACTCCTTCAACTCATCTGGACCATCCTCTAGCTCCTCCATTGGGGACTCCATGCCCAGTCCAATAGTTGGTTGTTAGCATCTGCCTCAAATGTTCAACATCCTTAGTTATCAGGGAAATGCAAATCAAAACACTGAGATTCAACCTTATACCAGTCAGAATGGCTAAGATGAAAACCCTAGAGGACAGCAGTTGCTGGCGAGGATGTGGGGGAAAAGGAACACTTCTGTATTGTTGGTGGGATTGCAAGCTGGTAAAAAGCACTCAGTTTGGAAATCAGTTTGGCGATTCCTCAGAAAATTAGACATAGTACTACCAGTGGACCCAGCTATGCCACTCCTCGGCATTTACCCAGAAGTTGCTCCAACAGGTAATAATGACACATGCTCCACTATGTTCATAACAGCCTTATATAATAGCCAGAAGATGGAAAGAACCCAGGTGTCCCTCAACAGAGGAATGGGTACATAAAATGGGTATATATACACAATGGAGTACTATCCAGCGATTAAAAACAATGAATTCATGAAATTCTTAGGCAAATGGATGAGACTTGAAAGTGTCATCCTGAGCGAGGCAACCCAATCACAAAAGAACACACATGGTATGCACTCACTAATAAGGGAATGTTAGCCCAAAAACTCAAAATAAAAAAGTTACAATCCACCAAGCTCAAGAAGAAGGAGGACTTAAGTTAAGGTGCTTTGGTTCCTCTAAGAACGTGGACAAAATAGTCACAGGAGCAATAAGGGAGACAATGTGTGGAGCAGAGACTGAAGTAAAGGCCACCCAGAGACTGCCCTTCCTGGGGATTCATTCTTTAAACAGTTAACAAACTATGAAACTACTATGCACGACAAGAAGTGTATACCAAAAGGAGAAGCCATGGTTGTCTCTGGGAGGGGGGGCTGCCAGAGCCTTAAAAATAGAGGCAGATGCTAACAACCAACAATTGGAGAGGGGCCTGATCTTATGGGGATTAAAGGTATTTGATTTTTTTTAAAACTTGTCTTATCTGACCAGCCTAATACGATGACACGCTGCCCTTCTTTTAAACTTGAGATTTCAGTACTTAGAAGGTAGCAACATGAGATAGCATGTGTGAGAAACTCAGGGGTGAGATCTGTTTTCTTACCTCCTTGGACTAGGACGGGATCCTGGAGAGAGAATGGCAAAATGGTCTAATGCCCAAGAGAGGCAGGACCAGGATATAGGCTTATTTCTAACTTCTCAATCAATGTTGGGTCTCCTCATAGTATCTACAACATGTTCTATACACACATCCATGATATTTCTTGTTCCACTATTCAACTTATGTGCTATGAAATTGTTGTGCCAGGGAAACACACACAGGAGCCAATCTGATACAACTCACAGCAGGGTCTTTATTCTATTCGAGCTAGCTTGGACACTCCCCGGCAATGCACCACCATCACACAGGATGGTTTTGGTGGTGGGAACCCCCGAATGTCTATGGGGCAAAGCTTTATAGTAAGCAGCAAGCAGGGAGTATGTGTGCACACATCTAATAAGGAAGCTGCTGTGGCCTTTAACATAATTGGCTGGTGCTAAGTCACATCATAGACTTAATTTCTGCTCCCCTCTGCATTGGTGGTCATTAGGCAAGGGGTGGATAAAGAGTGCAGGTTTGTTGTGGGCATAACCTGAAGACACTGGTCTTGTTGAGGGTGTAACCTGGAAACTCTGGCCTTGTTGGGGATTATCCTAGAAATTGGGGGGATGGCAACTTAAAAACTAATGCCAGGTAACAGCCTGTTAGTTTACCTGAGTTCAAACTTAGGTCAGGTGCTCTAAAAGGAGTCTAAACTTAAAAGATTAGGCCTCTCAAGATAAGTCTAGGCTCCTTCAGATAGCAAGAATCACATGTAAACCAGAGCCAGGAGGGGAGCCAGTTCCAGAAGGGCCCAGAGCTAAGTCAGCACTCTGGAGGATGCCCAGGTAACAAGGAAGAAAGGAGAAGCTCCCTGGAGCCAGAAGGCAAGCATGGGCCATCCTAGTTTGCATTTCATTCTCTGGCAGAATGTTCTAATGGGTTTCCAGTGATAGAGAAGTCTGTTTGTACAGATAGCAAAGTGTTCTTGAGTTCCATGGTTTTGCCTTCCTCTGGCCAGGTGGAGAGAGGGGTTAAAAGAAGTTGAAGAGAGGAAGGGGAGTCATGCTTACCCTGTTTCTGGAGTTTGGCGGCTGGGGCAGGTGCTGGGCAACTCTCAGGCATCTTAGAGCACACCCTAGGAGGTCTGAGTCATCTTCCTCCCCAGATATTCTAACCCCTGTCTCTTTTGCCCCCTTAGGAAACAGCACCTCCAAACCTAATGGGCCTAGCTGAAATTAGGGGGCTGGAATTAATTTTTTTTTTTGAATTTTAATTTTTGTGAAGGGGTGAGAAGAAAAAGTCCTCTCTTGTTTTTTGGTATCCACCTTGATAGACCTTCCTGCATATGACCTAGAGACTCCCTTAAAGAAAAGCAAAAGATAGTGTCCAACCTCCTCCCAGACCTGAGGCGTGCTCTCAAGACCTTCAGAAGTCTTGGCCCACACTCCAGCCCCTAAGGACTGCCTGCTCAGGCAGTACAGCACCTAGGATTGGTATTTACTGAACACTGCCTGAAGAAGCTATATCCCATGACCTTTAACTAGATCCAGGCCACCACAGCCATTTGCTGAGGTTTGCTGAAAAGTGAGTGAGTGAATGGCTACCAGAGTGAACTCCATGAAAATAACAGGACAGAAGCATTATTTTTTATTGTTATATTGGATATATTCTTCATTTACATTTCAAATGTTATATCCCTTCTTGGTTTGTCCCCTCCCTGAACCCCCCAACCCATCCTCCAACACCCTGCCTCCAAGAATATTCTCCTCTACCCAACCCACTTCTATGACCCCCACTCGATTTCCCCACACTGAGGCCTTCACAGGACCAAGGACCTCTCGGACCACTCATGCCCAACAAGGCATTCCTCTCACTCTTTTGGCTAGAACCATGTGTACCCCTTGGTTGATGACTTAGTCCCTGGGAGCCTGGGAGCGTGTATTTCGCCCACATCGTTGTATGACAGAAGCATTATGTTCTAGAAGAAAAGTGGCTGTTTCTTCAGTGTGTGCATTGTGTGTGTGGTTTATGGTACATATATTTACATATATGCACATTCACACACATAAATATACATATATAGACATATATAATTATATAAATATGTACATATATACAAATACACACACATACACATATATGTGTGTATACTCATATACAGATAAACACACCTACACATATATATGTAAACATACTTACAAGTATATACAGATAGACACACACATGTATATATATATATATATATATATATATATATATATATATATATATATATATATATATATATATATATATATCAGGCTAGGGTTAGGGTTAGGGTGCGTGTGGTGTGTGTGTGTGTGTGTGTGTGTGTCAAGGCCAGAGGTCAAAGTCAGGTATCTTCCTATTTCAATCTTTTTTTAGATGGGATCTTTCATTGACCCTAAAGCTCACCAATTAAGCTATACTGGCTGACCAGAGAAGTCCTGTCTTTACCTCCCCAGCACTGGAATTACCGATTTTAACACTGCACCCAGCTTCTTACAAGACAGCTAGAGACCTGAACTCGGGTCTTAATGTTTGAGCAGGAGGTATTTTACCAACACAGCTGTGGCCCCAAGACTTTCAGGAGACCCAAAAGGGACCAGGGGCAAAATTAGAAAGAGGAAATTACCTTTTTTCTGGAGTATTCAGACACAGAAACTAAACTAGACCCAGTAAAAATCAAAGACTGGGACAGGTAAGAAAAACAATGATGGAAAAGGAGGGGAAAAGAGAGAAACAGGGAACCCAGGGAAGAATGCAGTAAGATCCTGGGATACAGTAATACAGATATTGATGATGGAAGAAGCCACACACTCATGTTTTTACATGTATAGGTACTTACTTACACACACTTACACATACACACACACACACTCACATCATGAGACTTGCTGGAAATAATTCCTTTTCATTTGAAAAGCTGGGTCTCAGCTGCACAGGTGACACCAACCTGTTACCTTGCACATCTGTCAGTTTCAAACATTGAAAGTCGAAGAGATATTTGTGTGAGTGAGTGTGGGAGTGTGGGAGTGTGGGAGTGTGGGAGTGTGGAATAGGTTATCCTGGCAAGGATATGGACAAAGAGAAACATGCATACATTGCTGGAGGGAATACAAACTTGTACAGTCACTATGGATGTAAGTGTGGCAGTTCCTTAGTAAGATAAGAATAGGACTCCCTCAAGATCCAGCTATTACACCCTTAAACACAGTAGACCCAAACACAACAGGGACAAAAAATTAATGAAATGATTCCTAATTGTATTCTAATATAGTCACAGATCAGTGCCTTGTCCAGTCATCTTCAGAAAGGCTTCTTCCAGCAGCAGGTGGGAAAAATAATTGTTTTTAAAAAGTGTCACCATATAGCTCACAGGTAAATGAGTGGAATTAAAAGAAAAAAAAAAAAAGAAAAAACCTCCTGCATGGAATAACCCTCTCAGACAAATATCACATGTTCCAGTATATGCGGATACTACCTGCTGAGTCAATGTTAAACTAGCTACAATCAGTAGAACCACAGAAGTTAGGTACAGAGTATGAAAAATGGGAGTACAGCTATATCGTGTTCAGAAAGAGAAATAGAATAGATTGCTGAGGGGACTGGAATGGGAAGATCAATTGGGGAACTGGAGAGGAGAGATGTCTAATATGAGGGCCATTTGAGGGGTAGTATGGAAACCTGTACATTAGAATCTTCCTAAAATGTATACATATATAAATGTGATCTAAATGAAATCATCAAATAATGGGAGAGATAGAGCCCCAATGACCATCTCTTCTCACCAAATGAATTTTCCAGTCCTGGGGTTAGGTTGTATCAAACTGACATGTTCAGAGTTGTCCTGTGAGAATCCCCAAGCAGCCCAGGTTATTTTCAGGACTATAGCTTGCTGACAGCAGAGACCATTTCTGAAAAGAACTAAGCAACTCAATGAACATGGAGAATCCAAGCTGATATGCCGACATAGAGCCTTTAACCCTATATTCTATTGCCTTTGGTACAGGAAGGTACTCTGCATGCTACCAAAAGCAAAACATAAACACCAAGTCAGCCACAATGGTGCCATGCTCGCAAGATATACTGGTGCAATAGAGTCAAAGTTTGTAGGAGTAACCAGTCAGTGTCTGATTTGACTTAAGGTCCACTCCACAAGAAGGAACCCACACCCAACTCTGGTTGGGTGGCCAGATACCTGGGACTGGGTAATAAAGGGGCAAAACCAAATAATACTCCTCCAAAGAAAAAAGTAACCATCAAATTAATCCTAATGGCATTTTGTCATACAAAATCACAGATCCACACTTTGCTCAGCCATCACCAAAGAAAATTCCTCCTGCAGCAGATGGTAACAAATACAGAGACCCACAGCCAGACATGAGGAGAATGAGAGAGCTAGAAACACTCAGCCCTACATTGGTTGTCTTTACTAAATGCCTCCCCTGAGGGCTCAGGAAACCCCGTGGAAGTGGAGGCATAAAGAGTGTATCAGCCAACAGGGGTTGAAGGACACCAAGAAAACCGGCCCCCTCAGTCAACAGGAGCAAAGATCCTATAAACTCAGAGACTGAAGCAGCAAGCTCAGGACCCACACCGGTTTGCACCAGGTCCTCTGCATATATATTATGAGTGCAAATTTAGGTTCTTTACGGGATTCCTGAGTCTGTGAATGAGTGTGTCACTGATTCTTACACCTTCCTTTGGGTACTTTTCCTTATCTTCATTTATCTTGTCCAACTCCAATATAACAGGTTTTATTGTAATCATTACATTTCATATTTCATGTTTTTGTAGCTCTTAGAAATATCCCTTCTTATAAAAAAATAAGTCCAGTTTTTTTTTTTTTTTCCTAATGGGAGTAAGAGAGTGCATCCAGGTGGGAGAAGAGGTTGGGAGGGAATGGGAGAAGTAGAGGGAAGGAAGACTTCAATCAGAATGTTCTGTGAAGAAAAAACAAAATCCTCTTTTCAATAAAAGAAAAGGAAAGTAAGTAGAAGTCATTATTTAGATGAAGGGAAGTGATAGAAAAAGCAGCATGCTGCAGGAAGGAGGGCGGTGGGAGGAGGGTGGTGGAAGGAGGGTGGTGGGAGGAGGGTGGTGGGAGGAGGGTGGTGGGAGGAAGATGAAGAGGGAGGAAGGTGGTGGGAAGAAGATGAAGAGGGAGAAGTGTAGTGGGAGGAAGATGAGGGAGGAGGATGGTGGTGGGAGGAAGACAGACAAAACAAAGTGTTACGACATGTGTGTAGAAAATATAATTATGAATCCTGTTATTTGAATTATAACTAATATTTTACTTTAAAGGGCTGGAAGGAAGGCTCAGAAGTTAAGAGTACTTGTTGCTCTTGCACAGGACTGGGGTTCAGCTCCCAAAATCCATCTCAGATCCCTCACAAACATCTGTAACAGCAGCTCCACAGGCTGCAATGCTGTCTTCTAGCCTCTGTGGCACCTACAGGAGAGTGTTCAAACACCTATACACACAAACACACACACACACACATACATACATACATACATACATAAATACACACACACATACATAAAAACATACATGTATACATGCACACATATGCACATACATACACAAATACACACACATACATACACATACATACATACAAACATACATGCATACATGCACACATATACACATATGTACATACATACAAACATGCATACATACATACACACATACATACATACACATACATACATACATACATACATACATACAGACAGACAGACAGACAGACAGACATACAAAAACACAATGTTTAAAACTCCGGGAGACTTCAGTGAGTAGAAACATGAGTCTGTCCTTGAGAGTATTCTATAGTGAACTGTGAGTTGGTAGTTGATGGATGTGGATCCCAGCTGTGCCTACATGATGCCCCATGAGTCAGGATTCTCTTGGGGATCACTTCTGTGACTGTGCACCTAGACTTCTTAGAGACCACTGGGAACTCAACTTTGATGAATGTGCCAGTCAGCCACATCTCCATGGAGATCTGTGTGTGGATGGACGAAACCAGTACTACTGTGTGCATGGACAGTGGATTCACAGGGCCACATTGTGAGGTTTTGATACCTCATTGATGGTCAAAGCCTTGTCACAATGATAGAACATGTGAAGACCCTGTTGACAGCTAAGTTTGTCACTGTTGGCCGAGATAAATAGGTGCACTGTGTGAGACAGACATAAATGTGCTGATCTGTCCTCAGAGGATCAATAGGACATCATAGGCCTGCCTTCCTACTTTGGAGCTTCAGGCTGTGTTAGTATCTGTCAGCCTGGATTCACAATAATTGTCTTCTGAGAGGCTCCACACAGCAGCTACTGAAACAGATGCAAAGACCCATGGCTAAATGTGAGACCAAGCTCAGGAAGTCATGGAAGAGTTGTGGGGAGAATTGGCAATCTTTAGGGGATAGGGACTCCAAGAAGATCATCAGAGTCAACTGTCCTATACCTTTGAGAGTTCCAAGAGACAAACCATCAGCCAAGGAACATACAAGGGCTGGACCTAGGCCCCTGCACATATGTAGCAGATGTTCAGCTTTGTCTTCATGCAGGACCCCCAACAACTGGAGAGGGGCCTGTCCCTGACTCAGTTAACTGACTGTGGATCCTGTTCCCATAACTGGGTGGCTTTGTCTGGACTCAGTGGGAGAGGCTGTGCCTACTGTCACAGTAAGTTGAAGTGCCTGGGTGGGTTGGTACCCAGGAGGGACTTCCCTTTTCTCAGACATGAAAGGGAGGGGTGAGGGAGACTGGGAGGAAAAGGGGGAGTAGAGGGGTGAAATCAGGTTGTAAAGTGAATATGTAAGTAAGTAAATAAATAAAGGGGAAAAATTAAAAGTTCAGGAGAGATGGCTCTATAGTTAAGATGGCTTGCTGTTCTAGCAGAGAAACAAGATTTGATTCCTAGCACTAACATGGCAGCTCACAACCATATGTATCCTCAATACCAGGGTATAAGTCACCATTTACTGATCTCCGCAGACCCTGAATTCATGTAGTACAAAGACATATAGGCAGGCATGACATCCATTCACATAAAAATTTTAAAATTGAAACATTTTTAAGAGGAACTAGAAAAAGTTAGGGGAGAAGCAATAATAAAGAAGGTAAGGCAGCAATGGGAGAAATATGTTTCATGCACTATACATGTGCGTACTGTACTAGTCAGGGTTCTCTAGAGTCACAGAATGTATGCAATTTCTCTCTCTATTGAGGGAATTTATTGTGATGACTTACAGTCTGTAGTCCAACTAACCCAACAACGGGCAGCTGTGAATGGGAAGTCCAAGAGTCTAGTAGGTGCTCAGTCCCACGATGCTACATGTTTCCACTGGTCTTCCGTAGAAATAGAGTCAACAGATGTGCTGGCAAGTAAGTGCAAGTGGCAAAAAAGACTGAATCCTCCTTCTTCCAATGTCCTTGAGTCAGTCTCCAGCAGAAAGTATGGCCAAGATTAAAGGTGTGTACCACTAAGCCTGGATCTGGTACTTGTCTCAGGCTTACCTTGAACTCAGATCTCCTTGCTCGGTCTCCTGGGATTAAAGGCATGTACTACCTTGCCTGGGCCTAAGCTTTTCATAGCCACTATGCCTCAAGATCTCCATGTCAAGATCCAGGTCAGAAACTTGTGTCTTCCAATCTCAAGAGCTGGATCACAGGTGAGCCCTCCAATTCTGGATTGTAATTCATTCCAGATGTAGTCAAGTTGACAACCAGGAATATCCATTACACACACAAATATCCCTTTATAACACAGCCATGTACAATGGATGTACACAATGGAAATTATTTTAATAGTCAAAGAATATAAGTAAATAAACCAATAGAAATATTAATACTGAGTAATTAAAATAAAAACTGAGGAGTTGGGTGCAGCTCAGTAGAGTGCTTACCCAGTATGCAAGAGGTTCTGAGTTCAAGTTCCAAGTGTTTCATAACCCAGGGTCAGTGGTGTACATTGTCTGTAATCCCAGGGGCAGTGCTGCACACTTGCGATCCCAGCACTTAATGAGAGAAAGAAGAAGAGTTCAAAGACATCTTCAGCTATGCAGAGAGCTCAAGACCAACCTGAACCACAGGAGGGATGTCCTTGAAACATTTTTTAAGTAAATAAAATTGGAAATGATCAATCATAAACTCCAAATATTTAAAAGATCAATGTAAGACATCTAGCTAAACTGAAATGAAGATATGGAAATGAACAATAAAAAGTAAAGAAATGAAGATGGAGATTGCATGGACTCCAGGACATAATCAAAGGGGCATGGCTAGAAATCGTATGTACATCAAGAATTAGTGGGCTGGAGAGAAGGGTTAGGAGTTAAGAGCACTGTTACTCTTCCAGAAAACCTGGGTTCAATTCCCAGCACCCCCAGGGCAGCTCACATCTGTCTGTAACTCCTGTTCTGGGTGACCAGATGCCCTTACAGATGTATTGGAAGCAAAATACCAATGCAGGTAAAATAAAACAAAGAAATCATTTTTAAAAATCAAGGCATTAGAAAGTTAAAGCGTGGAGTTCAGTTTCTTTTTAAGACACAGGGTCATCCTTCCACAGCCATGATCCCTTTAGCCAGTGTTATTTGATTTTAAGAGTTCTGACACCTGGGCTTTGGAGGGGGGACTCCCACTTCTCAGATGAGAAGGGGAGGGGAAAAGGGGGTAGAGGCTGTATGAGGGCGGGGCCCTGGGAGGAGGGAGGGGCTGATACTGGGATGTAAGAGAATAAATTTTAGGAAAAGAATTCTGATCTTTGTAAACATTATGTTTACAAAATGACATTCTAGAGTGTCCACTTTCCCTTTGGACTCTATTGGCTGGTATATGAAAGTATTATCTTCATTTGTATCATACTAGGGTTTCTAATTTGATCATTTGAATCAAATTTTCATAATATCAGGAAGTTTTCAGACGGTATTGCTTTCATCTCTGCAATCATTATTCTTTTATAATTTTAACTTTGTGTGTTTGTGCACACACAAGTGCATGTGTTCATGAGTGTGTATGTGTGTGTGTGTGTGTGTGTATGTGTGCATGAAACGTGTTGAATTCACATTCATAGCTATCCCTAAATCAAGTGGTCTTCAGGCCACAGTCACTCCTCAATGGCCACAGTCACTCCTCACAGAGAACAGAATAAAAAGAGCACTGTCATGCCTGTGCATGTCTGAGCTAAACTGGGCACCTCAGAAGTCTTGCTCACTGCAGGTTTTCACAACATCTCCTGATTGAAAAATGGTCCACAGCAGCTGATAATGTCAGAACTCCTGGGGCATCAGGCAAGAACATCACAGCAAGAGATGTGGAGGGCACAAGGAACGTCCACACACAATCTCAATTTCATATAGCTAGAGATGCCATAAACTACACTAGGGAAAAAGCTATGTCATCACCCGATGAGGTTCCATGTAAATCTGAGGTATCCCCAATGCTTGTGCAGGGCCAGCGAGATGGCTCCTTTGAAAAAGGTGCTTGCCGTCAAGTCTGATGACATGAGTTCAATTCCTGTGATCAACACATGGAAGGAGAGGACTGACTCCTGAAAATTACTCCCTCTTACACACTGAATAAAGAAATAAATGTTTTCTTAAAGTAAATAAGTATGTGTGGAATGTGTGGGATCATAGCGGTGGAGAAGGTGTAATCTTACTTCCTAGACCTGTGTTAACCTGTGGGTCTGACCACTTTGGGAAGGTGAATGACCTATTCATGGGGTCAAATATCAAAGATCCAGCCCATCAGATATTTACATGATAATAACAGTAGTAAAAGTGGAGTTACAAAGCAGTGAGGAAAATCACCTTATGGTTGGGTCACCACAGCATGAAGAACTGCATGAGAGGACAGCAGCAGCAGTAAGGTTGAGAACACTGATCTAAATCCTTAACCCAGGAGTCAGCATTCTAGAATCCCCTGCCGTCTGTCACCATCACTGAGGACCTGTTTCCACCTGCAGCTGTGTGCTGAGATCAGCCAAGTGTTCTGAGAACCCTCGGTGACTGTGGCCCCTCACATCCTGCACCATACAGGAAAAATGGTGGTCCTCTCAGTAGGCTCAAAGGAGAAAAATACAAAAGATATAACATCTCTCTATACTCCCAGGTTTTTGTACACCTAAGTCTTTGTAAACTAGTAAATAT
Organism: Apodemus sylvaticus; assembly: GCF_947179515.1. Taxonomy (NCBI): domain Eukaryota; kingdom Metazoa; phylum Chordata; class Mammalia; order Rodentia; family Muridae; genus Apodemus; species Apodemus sylvaticus. The sequence continues at coordinate 1,139,604 of NW_026263083.1, read as the reverse complement.
CCCAATAAAGAGGTCCAAAAGCAAAGCACCATAAACCTCATGCTGAGGGGCTGGAGAGATGGCTCAGCGGTTATGAGCATTTAACTGCTCTTCTGGAGGTTCTGAGCCCAAATCCCAGCAACCACACGGTGGCCCACAACCATCTGTAATGAGATCTGTCACCCCTTTCTGGTGTGTCTGAAGACAGCTACAGTGTACTCACAAATAATAAACAAATAAATATTTTAAAAAATGTCATGCTGAAAGAAGAGATCATTTAAAATGATGTCCTTTCTGTTTTGTGTGCGTGCATGCATGCGTGTGTCCCTGTGTCTATGTGTGGCAGTCAGAGGACAACTTAGTAGAGTCAGTTCTCTGCTTCCATCAAGCTAGACCCCAGAATCAGACTCAGGCTCTCAGGCATTACAGCAACTTTATTTTGGGTGGTGGGAGTGGGGAGGCATGCCACAACAATGACAGCACTGGACCAGACTGGACAGGGGACAGGGAGGAGGTCTAGCTCCATGATGGAGCAGTTGTGGGACACACTCAAGGACCACGCTTGTGTTCCACACCCAGCCAGCCATGCTTTAAAACTATTTTAAAAATTATATGTATATATATATATATAATATATATATATAAAGTTGATATAAAAACCTGGCAATCACCCATAATATATAAATATTATATATTTATATGCATATATATAAATGTATACATACACACACACACAGATATATATATATATATATATATATATATATATATATATATATATATATATATATATATATACATTGATCTTCCATGTCCATTTGAAGTTGCCCAATGAATGGGCAAGACTCAGATTAGATGGAACCCTGTATAGTTTTCCATATATACATCTACAGAAGTTCAATCTATACATTAGGTATAGCAAGTCGTTAATAACTTACAGTAAATTAGAGCAACATTAATTGTACCCATAAAGGTCAATTAATGTTAGTGTGTTCTTTATTTCTTGGATTTACCACTTATTTATTTAAGTTATTATACTTATTTATTCATCTCTAAATTGTGTGTGAGTGAGTGGCTCAGAGGACAACTTGCAGGAGTATGTTTCCTCCTTCTGCCAAGTGGGTCTTAGAGATTAAACTCGGGTCTTCAAGGCTTGATGTCAAGTAAACCTGCTAAGCCTTCTCACTGATGACCCCTTCCCCACTTAATATTTTCAAATATTGCCAAATTTTGACAGTGAGCAGCCTAAGCCAGGAAAAGAAGAGCCTTGGTAATCACAGTTAGAACTCAAAATTTGCCACACGTGTTGCACATGCCTGTGGTCCTAGCACTCAGAAGGCTGAGGCAGGAAGAGCTCGAGTTCAAGGCCAGCTTGAGCTTGGACTGTAGTGGGGATGAGCAGAGACTGAGAGACTGCCTATGCTCATTTATCTGCTCCTCTTAAATGCCAGATAATGATGGAACAAATCCAATGACAACGCGCAGAGGATGACGGGTTCCCTCTCAGCTCCGTCTGTCTCTTCAGGGAGCTGCAGGAGGATTCCGTACAGTCAGAAACCTCGAGATCCCACGTGCGGAGTTCATCCGGAATCCGACACTGAGATCCACCACAATCTCCGCAATCTCTGCCATCTGCAGCACCCGGAACCGAGAGCACAAAGCCACACCCAGCCTCCACCATCAGTCACATCCTTCTTCCTTCGCCCCTGGCCCAATGAGTAGAAGTGACACGTTGGCAGTCACTTGGCCCCACAGCCCTGCTCTGCCAAGTTCCTGCTGCTGAGTGTGAAGGGCGAACCCAGAGCCCCAGGGAGGAGTGTCAGCTGATCTTCGCTTTTTCCTCTTGTGTGCATTTCTATTCTTTATTTGAGGAGGAGACATCTGCGCTTCATTTGTCTTCCCCTTTTCCTCCCTCAAGCATCCCGTGTCATGGCTGTGTGGACGGACGACTTACTTTTAAGCATCCAGTGTCATGGCTGTGTGGACGACTTACTTTTAAGCCTCGACACTTTGCGGTGCTTACGGTTAACCTTGTTTTTTTATTTTTTAGGAAAACAAAAAATGACTCCTAGACTGAATCCTCTCCCACTCGCTCCGGCTGGATCCACAGACCGTCCTGCTGACGTTATCTGACTTTTTCGGACTTGGAAGTAAGTAGAGCTAACCGGCCATGAGAGATCATCGGCTGCAGACCTCAGAGGAGCCAGTGCTCCTGAGGACTCCCAGATACAGAGAAACTCAATAATGTGGAGGCATCGCGAGGGTTGGATACCTGGGAATACAGAGGGTAGAGATATATTTATACATTTATATTCGTGTTTGTGAGGCCGAGAATCAGGAGAACCTACCAAGAAGCAGGCAGATATGGACACACCAAGTGTTTGTGTCTAAGCCGTTCCGTGAATTCAGCTCCTCGAGCAAGAAATCTTCTATGTTCCGTTTCTGGGGTCTAATCCTTTGAAGACTCCCATTTTCCTTTTTCTTGGCTGTTTGGTAAATGCATGGGCAGAGACTGCTCTTGCATGTCAATACAAGGGGTCTTGACTGTTGGCTGGAGTGTTGAGTTGTGGCACCTGGGGCTAAATCAATATATCAAAGTCCTGACCTCTAACACTTCAAAAGATGGCAAGAAGAGGCACTTGAACACTGGCAACTCCCAGGGGCGTGTCCTGCTCAGGGAAGAGTGTTTCTCCTTCTCAGTAGCTATCAAGTGCCACCAGCCCCCCAGTTAGGAGTGGGGCCTTATCAGGCACTTCTTCCATCCATGCTAGAATGTTGACTAGCTTGATCTTGTTCAAGCAAACCCAGCCACTTAGAGTTTGTGTGTGCAGCAACTGCATCATGTCCCAGATACTGCTTTTCTCAGTTCTCCTTCCTGTATTCTGGCATTTAAATTCTCTCCAAATTCTCCCATCAGATTATTTCAGGAAGCAAAGCCTCATCTAAGGAATAGTCATGGTCGAGTCAGATCCCTTTTCTGTTTTCAGCTTCAGACACAAGGAAGACTGTTTGTAATTTTGCAACTCTGCCAACTGCCAGCCACCAGTTAGAGGAGATGTAGAGCCTAAGGCTTCGGGTTTCAGTGTGTGATCCTCTGATCTCTGAGTTCAGAGCACACTGAAAATGGACCACAGTAACTTATTTCTTACACTGACCATGAGGGAGGAGGGGCTGCACCAGGTAGAGTGGCCTGAGCAGAGTCTGGTCTGGATTCTTAGACGTTTCCTCTTCCTACAGTGTCTGATCTAGTTGGGTTGTCACTAATGATAAGAAAACAGCCCCACACCACACTGACAGCTGCCTGGGGAATTCTTTTCAGAGCACCCTTCCACCCATAGGCAAACCCAAGGTTTGTGGCTTCAACAAAGAAATTAATTTCAGAGTAAGCCAGATGTGAGGCCAAGTTGGATTTTTTTTTAATTAGGTACATTCTTTATTTACATCTCAAATATTGCTCCCTTTCCTGGTTCCCCCATCCCCCAAAAATCCCATAAGCCATCTCCCCTTCCCCAGTCAACCCCTCCCTGCTTCCCTGTCCTGGTATTTCTCTACACTACTGCATCAAGTCTTTCCAGGACCAAGGGCCTCTCCTCCCTTTGGTGTCAAACAAGACCTTCCTCTGCTGCCAATGCGTTCTGGAGCCATGGGTAATTCCATGTATATGCTTTGGTTGATGGTTTTGTCCCTGGAAGCTCTGGGAGTACTGGGTGACTCATGCTGTTGTTCCTCCTGTGGTGCTGCAAACCTCTTGAGCTCCTTGGGTCCTTTCTCTATCTCTTCCATTGGGGACCCTGTGCTCAGTTCAATGGCTGGCCTCTGTATTCTTAAGAAAATAGAAAAGGATGCCAGAAGAAAGAGAGAGAGAGAGAGAGAGAGAGAGAGAGAGAGAGAGAGAGAGAGAGAGAGAGAGAGAGAGAGAGAGAGATCAGATCCCTTGCAACTGGAATTATAGGCAGTTATGAGCTGTCTGTCACCAGTATTGTGATTTGAACTTGTGGCCTGCCAGAGCAGTGCTTGAGTTTAACTGCTGGGCCAACTCTAACTTCTCATCTATTTTTAATTAGAAAGGCTAATCTGACTTGATTCTTATTCCTATTAGCAATCTAATTAGGACTTTTTCTCTTCTTATTTCTGGATGAAGGAATTTTTTTTTCTGTTTTTTTTTTATTATTATTATTTATTCAAAAGGAAAGTAAAAACGCTTTATGATGAAATTAAAGATTTACAAGGAAACTATTTCAGATAAACACGTTAAAATTGACAATTTTCATGGAAAATTAAAGAGTAAAGTGGTAGACATGTAAAACTGCTAAATTAATTGAAATATGAAATTGAATCATAATAGAATTGAAGATTTACATGGAAAATATTTCTGATAAAACTGTATACAAAATTTAGATGTTAAAAATTTTAACATATTAGGATTGAAGATTAGCATGGAAAATTTTATATAGTTATAATGATAGACAAAAGTATTCCTAAGTTGATTGAAAGTGGAGTTATGAACATTTTCTGATAAACTTGAACATTTACATCGAAAATATCTCTGATAAAATTGAAGAAATATATAGAAAAATGTAAAAATTAAAGATTATTATGGAAATTATACAGATAAAATGATAGGTATAAAGATAATTCTAAGTTGATTGAAGGTGAAATTGTAAACATTTTCAGATAAAATTGAAGATTAACATGGAAAATATTTTTGGCAATATGCAAAAAATATATAGACAAACATGTTAAAATTGGATAATTTTACATATAAAATGGTAGATATAAAACTTTTTTCTAAATTAACTAAAGGTAAAATTAGAAACATTTGTGACAAAATCAGATTTACATTGAAAACATTTCTGATAAAATAGAGGAAGTATATAGCAATATTAAAATTGAAGATTATCATGAAAAATAGTGCAGATAAAATTATAGTCATAAAAATTACTAAATTAATTAAAAGGGGAATTACAAACATTTTCTGATTAAATTGAAGATTACATGAGAACTATTTCATTAGTCTATGTCTTTTTATTGGGGAGTTGAGTCCATTGTTGTTAAGAGATATTAAGGAATAATGATTGCTGCTTCCTGTTATTTTTGATGTTATTTTTATATTTGTGTGGGTATCTTCTTTTAGGTTTGTTCGTAGCAGATTACTTTCTTGCTTTTTCTAGGGTGTGGTTTCCTCCTTGTGTAGGCATTTTCCATCAATTACCCTTTGTAGGGCTAGATTTGTAGAAAGATAATGTATAAATTTGGTTTTATCATGTTATCTGGTTTCTCCATCTATGATGATTGAGAGTTTTGCTGGGTATAGCAGCCTGGGTTGCATTTGTGTTCTCTAAGGGTTTGTATGAGGTCTGCCCAGGATCTTTTAGCTTTCATCATCTCTGGTGAGATGTCTGGTGTGATGCTGATAGGTCTGCCTTTATATGTAACTTGCCCTTTTTCCCTTACTGCTTTTAATATTTTTCTTTGTTTGGTGAATTTGGTGTTTTTTGATTATTATGTGCTGGGAGGACTTTCTCTTCTGGTCCAGTCTGTTTGGAGTTCTGAAGGCTGCTTGTATGTTCACGGGCATCTCTTTCTCTAGTGAGAAGTTTTCTTCTACAATTTTGGTGAAGATATTTACTGGGCCTTTAAGTGTAAATCCTCACTCTTGTCTATACCTATAATCCTTAGGGTTGGTCTTCTCATTGTGTCCTGGAGTTCCTGGATGTTTTGGGTTACCAGCTTTACGCATTTTGCATTTTCTTTGACTATTGAGTCAATGTTTTCTATGGTATCTTGAGCATCTGAGGTTCTTTCTTCTATCTCTTGTATTCTGTTCATTTACATTGCCAATGGTAAAACCATTTCTGGTATCCCCCCTCCCTTAAGACCCCCCAACCTCTCCCCTTCATCCTTCCCCCTGCCTCTACCTATATGCCTCTCCACCCAACATACTCCTTCCCCTCCCTCCATTTCCCTTTGTTCGGGCCTCTGTTGAGCCTTTACCTGACCAAGGACCATTCCTCCCACTGATGCCCGAAAAGGCATTCCTATGCCACATTTTTTGACTAGAACCATATATGCCCCTTGGTTGATGTTTCAGTCCCTGGGAGTCTTGGAGCCTGCATTTGGCTGAAATTGTTGTTCTTTCCATGGGGCTTCAGCTCCTTTGGACCATCCTCCAGCTCCTCCATTTGGGACCCCATGCCAAGTCTAATAGTTGGTTGCTAGCATCTGCCTCTGTATTTTTAAGGCTCTGGCAGGGCACCTACGAGACAACCATGGCATGCTCCTTTTGGTATATACTTCTTGTCATCTATAGTAGTGTCAAGGTTTGTTGACTGTTTATAGGATGAATCCCCAGGTAGTGCAGTCTCTGGGTGGCTTTTACTTCAGTCTGTGTTCCACACATTGTCTGCCTTATTGCTCCTGTGACAATTTTGTTTCCTTTCTTAGGGGAACCAATACACCCTCACTTAAGTCCTCCTTCTTCTTGAGCTTGGTGAATTATAACTTGTTTATTTTGAGATTTTGGGCTAACATCCGCTTATTAGTGAGTGCATATCATTTGTGTTCTTTTATGATTGGGTTGTCTTGCTCAGGATGACAATTTCTAGGTCCATCCATTTGCCCAAGAATTTCATGCATTCATTTGTTTTAATAACTGAATAGTACTCCATTGTGTATATATACCATAGTTTCGGTATCAATTCCTCTGTTGAGGGACATCTGGCTTCTTTCCATGCAGACAGGCAGGAAGATCAATGGGATAGAATTGAAGACCCAGAAGTGAACCCACACAGATACGGTAACTTGATATTTGACAAAGGAGCTAAAAACATCCAGTGGAAAAAAGATAGCATTTTTAACAAATGGTGCTGGATCAATTGGAGACCTGCATGCAGAAAAATGCAAATCAACCCATTCTTATCTCCTTGTATAAAGCTCAAGTCCAAGTGGATCAAGGATCTACACATAAAACCAGACATACTGAAGCTTATAGAGGAGAAAGTGGAGATGAATCTTGAACACGTGGGCACAGGGGGAAAGTTCCTTAACAGAACACCAAGGGTTTACGTTCTAAGAACAAGAATTGAACAATGGGACCTCATAAAACTGCAAAGCTTCTATAAAGCAAAGGACACAGTCAATAGGACAAAACAGAAACCAACAATTTGGGAAAAGATCTTTACGAACCCTACATCTGATAGAGGGCTAATATCCAATATATACAAAGAACTCAAGAAGTTAGTCTCCGGAGAGTCAAATAGCCCTATTAAATATTGGGGTACAGAGCAAAACAAGGAATTCTCAACGGAGAAAACGCAAATGGCTCTAAAGCACCTAAAGAAATGTTCAGCATCCTTAGTTATCAGGAAAATGCAAATCAAAGCAAAACTGAGATTCCACCTTACACCAGTCAGAATGGCTAAGATAAAAAACTCAGGGGACAGTAGTTGCTGGAGAGGATTTGGGGAAAAAGGAACACTTCTCCATTGTTGGTTGGATTGCAAGCTGGTAAAACCACTCTGGAAATCAGTTTGCACACTCCTGGGCATATTACCCAGAAGATGCTCCTATATGTAATGAGGACACATGCTCCACTATGTTCATAGCTGCCTTATTTATAATAGAGATATGATTTTAAATCCATCTCTTGTTTTTCCAGGGTGTTGGGGTACCTGGGACTTGCTGTGGTGGGAGAACTGGGTCCTGATGTTACCATGTGGCCTTGGTTTCCATTGGTAGTGTTCTTGTGCTTGCCTTTCACCATCTGGTGCTAGTTGGTATTGTTTTCTCTGACTGGAGTTTATTTCTCCTCTGGGCCTGTAAGCCTGTGTCCTTACTCCTCTGAGCTCTCTCTCTCTCTCCCTCTCTCTCCCTCTCCCTCTCCCTCTCCTCTCCTCTTCTCTCTCTCTCTCTCTCTCTCTCTCTCTCTCTCTCTCTCTCTCTCTCTCTCTCTTCAAAAGGCTGTGCAGTTTCCTGGCTCCCTGGTGCCAATGGAGGCAGGAAGACTTCTGTCCCAGCTGCTCCACTGATTTTATGCCCTGTGTGCTCCTAGCTGGTCCCCTCCAGAGAAAAAGTGGAGACCTCACCTCTGAGCTCAGAAGTGAAGGCACTGCTGGGAGATCACTCTCTCCTGGCAGGCTGTGCACAGAAGGCTGTGGAGTCTTCTGGATCCCTGGTGCTAATGACGGCAGGAAGACTTTCTTCCCAGCTGCTCCACTGATCTTATGGATGAAGGAAGTTTTAAAGCACATTCTTATAATTTTATTAGATCTATGAGAATTTCATATGATATGTTTTGATCATATTCTTTTCTTAACTCTTAACTCTTTCTAGATCCATCCATCCTTCTCTTTCCACACAACTTTGTGTCATCCCTCACTCTCCCATCAGTGCCCATATGTGTTATCCAAGCATTCTTGGATATGTGGTCTTGTACTGGAGTGTGGCCAAGGACTGCACTTAAAGCAAAGCCTTTCATCCAGCAGCTAACAGTTACAGTTCCTCAGCTGGGGTGCAGCTTCATGCCTGACTCCACTCCCCATGCTGGGTTTGGTCTTTATTTATTTGGGCATCCCTAGATCAAGGACCTGTAAAAAGCATGTGTTTATAGGAATCATTCACTCCTTTGACCTATACTTAGCCCTACAAATTGGGGCAAATACCCTTTTTAATTACACTCTATCTTATTCCCTTCTCCGTAAATTCCAAAAGTAAACCTTGTTTGGCTAGAACCCCTGTTCACCCCTGTACAAGCTGGGAAAATCCATCTTCCCCTCCTTCCCCAAACCCTCATGCTCAGAGAAAACTCCATGCCAACCTGTCACTGGTCCTTGTCTCCACCTTTCTGGGAACCCTAAGAGTTCCATCCATGGGGCTGAGGTTCTGACCATGTATGGACACAGTACCAGCTCCTTTACCCTGCTTTACCCTGGATGTGAGATTCCAGAACCCACCTGAGAGCGGCCGCCCTATGAACCTGCCTTTATCTACATTTTTTATGTAGTAATGTAAACATAAAAATTCGTGTCAATGGTCCCTCAAAAGCAAAACACTTAAGATAACTTTATTTCAATTATAAAACTGGATCCACAGCTGTGAGGTAATAAACACGTAAGAATGGAAGCTAGGCAACCGTCAGGGAAGCTCCCTCCTACAGCCACTGGGAGTAAACCCAGAGGCACACAGCCAGACGCTGAGCGGAGACCTTGAAATACTCAGCCCTGATGGGTGATTTTCAAACCCCAGAGTCATCTCTCTCAGGCCCCAAGTCAGAGCACAGGGAACCTACGAAGAGTATAAGAGTCCGAGGAAATGGAGGACACCACGAAAACAAGGCTTCTAAATCAGATGAGCAAATGTCTCATGAACTCACTTGGACTGAGCAGCGCACACTGGACCTGCACCGTTCTGCACCGGGTCTTCTGTGTATGCGTTATGGCTTCCAGCTGAGCATTTTCAGAGCAGTCCTGGGTGTGAGAATGAGTGAGTCTCTGATTCTTGGGCCTTCTAAGATCTTTTCTTTTTGTTGGCTTGTCTTGTCCAACTTCAATGCAATGGGTTTTGTTTTATCTTACTATATTTTATTCCATTATGTTTGGTAGTTATCTCTTAGGACACTGTTATTTTCTAATGAGAGACAGAAAGGGAAGTGATCCTGATTGGGGTTGGGTAGGTGGTTAATGGTAAGGAACTGGGAGGAGTAGGAGGCAGGAAATGGAAACTAATCACAATATATTGTATGGGAGAAGAGTCTATTTTCAACAAAATGTAATGAACGAATAAATGAATAAATAAATAAATAAATAAATAAATAAATAAATAATAAATAAATGAGTACAAGGCATCTAGTGCTGGGTTGTATATGCTCGGCCCAGGGTGTGGCACTATTCGAAGTTGTGGCCTTGTTGGAATAGGTGTGGTCTTGTTGGTGTAGGTGTGTCACTGTGGGTGTGGGCTTTAAGACCCTCATCCTAGCTCCCTGGAAGCCAGAATTCTGCTAGCAGCCTTCAGATGAAGATATGGAACTCTCAGCTCCTCCTGCCTGGTGCTACCATGTTCCTGCCTTGATGATATTGAACTGAACCTCTGAACCTGTAATCCAGCCCCAATTAAATGTTGTCCTTTTAAGAGTTGTCTTGGTCATGGCGTTTGCTCACAGCAGTAAAACCCTAAGACACACCTAGAGGGAGAAGGATGGTTGACTTTGATCTTGTCTAGGATGGAGGGCTTCTGGTAGGAAGGAGCGTCACATCTGATGTTGAAAATATGTGTAGAGTCCAAGAAGCTGAGGGAAAGGCATGGCTGGGGCTCCTGGTGTGGAGACCCCACCCTTAGTGAGAGGGTTGTGTAGCCTGAGCGTCAGTAATGATCCAGCCTTGAGGCTTTCTCTCACGTGACAATCCTTCATCCTTTTGCTTCATGGGAACCTTAGAGAATACCCATGGCTGTCCTTATAAGTGCCACAGGGCACAGAGAGTTCATTTTCTCTCTATTCATCTCTCTGAGCATGGTGGCCAGTCCCAAGTAAGCACACAGGCAAACTCCAACAAATGCTCAGCAGGTAAATTTGTTGGCTGTGACCATTTATGTGCAGTGCTCCGTATTGCACAGGGAAACGGGCTTCCAGAAGGAGGCTGTGTCCGACACCCATACTCAAGCTAGCACACTTTAGGTCTCTGACACCAAGGAACATGGAGGGACATAAGGATTTTTAAAATGAGGAGAAGAATATGCCGAAGTGCAGTGGTTTGAATAGAAATGGCCCCCATCCGTTAGGCTCACAGTGAGTGGTGCTATTGGAAGAAGGGGCCTTGATGGAGTGGGTGTGTCCTTTTTGGAGGAAGTGTGTCACTGGAGCTGGGCTTTGAGATTTCAAATGCTCAAGCCAGGCCAAGTGCCACTCTGTCTTCCTGCTGCCTGCAGATCCAGATGTAGAACTCTCAGCTACCTTTCCAGAACATGTCCACCATGCTTCCTGCCAGGATGATAACGGACTGACCCTCTGAATTGTAAGCCAGCCCCAATTCAATGTTTTCCTTTGAAAGATTTGCTCTGATCATGGTGTCTCTTCACAGCAACAAAACCCCAATTAAGAGAGAACCTGGTGGGGTATTGCTGTGATAAGCTGGATTGTATTTTTGTTTGTAGAAATAGGGAACACTTTGAGACATTGGACTAGAAAAGCAATTGGGCACTTTATGTGGGACTCAATGGGCTGCCCTAGTAGAAGTATGGAAGACAGTGGTGCTGAGGGTGTTTTGAACTGTGGGGTCCTAGATCAAGAAGTTTCAGAGGAGTATTTGTATGTGGCCTAGAGACTGTCCTTTCAATATCTTGGCAAAAAACATCGCTGCTCTCTGCCCTTGTCCTAAAAATCTGCCTGAAACTAATTGAAGAGTTATGGATTACAGCTTTGGCAGAGGACATTTCAAAACAACCTGGCATTGGCTGTGCTTCTTGGTTGTTAGTGGTCAATATTATGCAACTCTATGATGAAATGGAGCAAGCTGAGCAAGGAAAAACATAAAATGTGCAGCTTGAGGAGAAAAAGAATGTCAGGGAGAGGTTTAAAGAAAACTCTGATGCTAAACTGAATAAAGGCAGTGGTGACCTCAGAGCAAGACCCAGCCAGCTATACTTCCAATTGGTGAAACAGAATGAAAGCAAAGCTTAGGGCCAGGCGTGCTGGCACACACCTTTCATCTCAGCACTCTGAAGGCAAAGGGTGGTGAATCTATGAGTTCAAGGCCAGTCTGATCTACAGATATAGTTCCAGGACAGCCAAGCTTGGACAGTGAAGGAGACCATCAAAAACCAGAAACTGAAAAAAATGTATTTGAACAAAGGGCCATGGCCCAACCCCGGCAGCAGCAGAACTTGGCAGCCTGGAAGTATGAGCCTGTGGCTAAGGGAGTAATCAGCCCACAAAAGCCCCGCCTGGTGATAGCTGATCAATGGCAGAGAAAGGCACCTAGAAAGAGCTGGTGCCACGGCCAGGGCTGGCGTGGACAAGGCTGTATGTAACAGCAGCTGCCTTCTCAGGTTGACAAAGCCTGCCTGGGCTTTGAAAAGTCAGAGAGCAGAAAGACCATGTGCCCGAGGCCCAGAGGGCCCCAGGTGCAGGCCTTCAAAGCCTTGGCAGGCGTGGGAGGGACAGATGGACACATGCCAGTGGTTTCCCTCTGTGCCTGGGATTGGCACTGCTTGAGCTTTTAGTTTCCCTCCTCCAGAACCCATGCTGATTCCTGATCACTGAAGCCACAAGCAACTCCTCTGGCCCAGAGTGTGGCAAGCACGGATCTGCTGCACACCAGGCTGCTGTGGTGCCATTTCTGCAGGTGCCTGAGCTGTGGCTTTTTCTGCTGGAAGAGGAGAAGGGGAAAGCACAGCTCAGAGACATGACACAAGAGGAACATGGTACAGCCTGTCAGCTCGCACCACTCCCAGCCTCAGGGGCTGTCAGCTCCCCATGGAGAACCTTGGAGAGAGGTCCGGGATGTCCCTCCTTCTAAGAAGCTAGATCCCGGGAGAGAACCACTTCTGCAGAAAGAAAACAGGTCGGGAGAAAGGGTGCACCCAGGAAAAGGGTGTATGCAGGGACAGCTGAGGGCCATCAGCCATGACATGGAGGGACACTAACCCGGGGCTGGTGGCAGATGCCCTCAGGCCTGTCCTGTGTGGCTGAGCACCCTCTTAGCATGAAGTTTCTGGTGCCAGTGTTCCCGGTGCCGCATCCTGTGCACAATCCTCCACATGAATAATCTTCAAATACTCCGCGTGAGCTGAGGCTCTGCACCTCCTCGTGCCAGGACCAAAATCCCCTTCCCCCAGGCCCAGGGGAGGCAGGAGAGGCCAAGCCTAGGCTGCATTTTCTTGCTGCCTGGATCGCCTCCTGTGTACAGAGCTACGAACAAGCCAACAGGAAGCCATTATCCTGAATGCCTCAGAAAGACGAGACACTCTTCTCAGCCATGGGCTTCAGTGGCTCAGGCTCAGGAGCATGGACAGGGTCCCTCACAGAGGGAGCTGAGGCTTTTGCCTGTAGAACAAGCATGGAATTCTACTTTGCACTTGGACGTGTACGTGTGGCCATCAGATCCGCAGACCATCCCTGACTGTGCAGCGGGGCAAGGCTTGCACTTGACCAGATTTGAAGGTCCAACCCAGTGCATGTAAGCCACATTCCCCTTCTTTTGCCTGGGCAACAAGTGCTTGCAGCTGACACACAGGGCTGTCTGGTAGTCCTGGGTCTCACAGACTTTGTGTGGGCTACATTTCACCTTCAGGCAGGAGTCCTTGGATGGGTCCAGGGCTTGGTCAAAGGGCTTGTGGGATTCCAGTTTCTGAAATAGTCATCATCCTGGAAGTGGTTCCAGTACTTATCATGCTCATACTAGGAGACAGTGCTCAGCCACTGGTCATTGTCTAGGAAATTGGGTTTGTTGAGGGCTGTGCCACAGGCCATCAGGTCCAGGTGCCAGCTGTGCACTTAGAGGAAGCACAGCACCACGGCCACCATGACCACCGTGATCGCTGGCATCTTGGGAGCCCGATCTCTGGCATGTTGGGAGCCTGCTCGAGTGTCAGCGCCCGAGTTGATGGGGCTGGGAAGGCTGCTGCCCGGCTCGTTCCCCTGTGCACCTTCTGATGCCACTTCGTGCATCCGGCTGTTTTGGGATCCCACAGTGTCCACAGGTGGAGAAGCCCTAGCTTGGAGCAGAGGCCTCTGGCGTCCTCTGGCGGCTATTCGGCGCTGAGTGGTCGCATCCAGGAGCGCTCTCTGCAGGGCTGACACTGATTTCAAGCCCAGGGCAATAATGTCAGAAGGCCAAGAAGCCTCCAGTGTTGAGGGACGCTAAACGAGTTGGTGTCAGGACACCCGGCTCAGAATCTCTACGGTGAGAGGGCAGAGAGCCTCCCAACGTTCTGAGTCAGCATTGCTTAATGGAGCCTCCAGGAGTCACACCTTTAAAATAGTCCCTGGTGCATCTTGTGCACAGACGGTATTTGAGTGAACTTTTCTCCTCCCTGGTCCAAGCCATACACCCAGCATCTCTAAGTCTGGTTCCCACCCAGAGCCACCCCTGGGAGTCCTGTGGAACCATCCTCCAGCTTCAAGCACAGGACAGAAGGAGAACGCTGGCCTTGAACCAGCCGTCTCGTCCCCTTATCTACTTTTAATGTGGTCTGATCTGGCCTGTATCTGAATCACCGAGGTTGAGAATAAGCCTGCTAACCTTGTCATAAGGCAAAAGGATGATCCCACATCATCATTCATATATACTTAACTAAGTCCGTCAATGACATAAAGTATTGTGAGGTTTTTTTTCAGTTTTGTAGAAGAAATCACATCATCAAGTCATCAATATTGTTAGTCTGTACATATCAGCACAGATACTGAGTGGAGCTAAAACTACAGACTACATGTTTAAATGTGTGTGTGTGTGTGTTTGTATACATGTGCATATCTATCCCGTGTTGCCAGACTAAAGCAAAAGTAATGAGGAAATGCATATGCATGAATAATACCATTTTCAGTGAAGTTTTAAAATGTTTAAGTGGGCTTCATGAGATGGCTCAGCGGGTAAGTGGTTTTACTACCAAGATGGATAGGCTCAGCTCCATCTCTTGAATTCTCATGGTAGAAGGGGAAAACCGACTCCCAAAAGTAGGCCTCTGACCACACACAAAATAAATTTACAAAAATAAGTTCATGTTACCAGGCATGGTGTCACACATCTGTGATCCCAGCACTCTGGAGGAAGAAGCACGCAGCTCAGGAGTTCAAGATTATCACTGACCACATAAGGAGTTTAAGGCTAGCCTGGACTACATGAGACCCTGTCTCAAGCAACAATCCAACACAGAGGGGGGAGGCGTGAAATCCCACCTCCAGCTAAGATGGGCAACTGATATCTCCTGAGAGAGAGTCAAAGTTCTTTAAAGGTGTGGCCACTGGTAAGGTGACCATACTCCAGTGGAAGGCCAAACATCCAAGAGAATAGGGGAGCAGCAGAAATTGTGCCTAAGGCTATTCAAAACGTGGATTCACTTTAGAGGCAAAGTGTTAGTTGACACCATTCCTAGAGAGCCATGAACTAGCTCTGTTCACCCCAGCTAGGGACCAATGACAGAACCAAGAATGTACTGCCTGAGTCCAACATGGGTGAGCCCGTGAGTCTTCTTGGGGTTCCTCAGAGGAGCAGAAATGATTCAAAGTCCGCTACATCTCAAAGCCTACCCAAGCATGGGTGAGAGCTTGTATCCCAAAGCTTGGAACCTGGGTCGCATTGCCCAGTCTGCAGGCAGCTCTACAGGTTGCAGTGTCCTTTCCAGCCTGCTGGTCTCTGTTTCTTCTAGGCAGTCATGCTGGTGTCTGCCTCCTAGCTGATGGCATGGTCTCTGAAGCCTGTGGGTTGTAAGGCAGAGGCTGGACTCTGCATAGTCTTTACTGTGACTCTTCAGTGGGCCAGGGGACACTAATGCCTCTGGTCAGGTTCAAGCTTTTCTGGAGCCATGTTGAGTGATTTACCTTCTGTCTTAAGCAGCTGTGACTGGGAGGAGTGTTTCAGCTTCCCCGCAGAACACTCTCATGTCACTTCCTTGTCAAAATCCTGTCCTAAAAGATCCTCTTGATTTCAGCTCATGTTCACATCCTGTGTTTTATGGAGTTTCTCTCCAAGGTGATAGATTTTTAATCACCCTTATTTTTTACCTGATGAAGGGACTCTGGCCTGCTGCTCTCAGGGCGAGCATGGCTCTGTCAGGCCTGGCCTTTCTGACCAGTTCCTTTGGCCTTGCTAAACACCCTTAAAATTCATTCCTAAAGCCAGCCACTTCCTCTTGAGGCTGACCACCAAGGTCCAGCTATCAGAGTATAGAATTTCAGCAATCAAAAGCCCCCTTTGGCCGGGCAGTGGTGGTGCACGCCTTTAATCCCAGCACTTGGGAGGCAGAAGCAGGCAGATTTCTGAGTTCGAGGCCAGCCTGGTCTACAGAGAGTGAGTTCCAGGACAGCCAGGGCTACACAGAGAAACCCTGTCTTGAAAAAAACCAAATCCAAAAAAAAAAAAAAAAAGACATCAAAAATGTCTCCTTTGGTTCACATAATTAGTATGCTCAATTAAAATTGAATACCTCACCCTAACATGGGATTTCCCATTTTACCTTTATAAACTCCATTTTTCTATATGCTATAATGTTTTCCTTTCCACCAAGAGGGAGTCCTTTGTCCCCTTCTGGAACAAATACCCCTCCTCCCTTGTCCTCTATCTCCCGTCTCTGTTTCTTATTCCCTGCCCTCTGTCCCCCTGGGACAGATAAATCTCCTTTGTACTGAGAACTTGGTCTTAGGTGTCCTGAGCCAATACTGATCCTAACACAAGACATGCAGAATGCAGATGGATGCAGATACTTGATTTCCTTTTCTATTTTCCAAAGAGGTTAAGGGTTTTATTATTTTGTTGATTGTGTTTTTAAAGACAGTGTTTCTCTGTGTAACAATCCTGGCTATCCTGAAACTCACTTTGTAGTCAAGGCTGGCCTACAACTCACAGATATCTGCCTGTTTTCTGCCTCCCAAATGCTGGGATCAAAGACATGTGCCACCATGCCTGGCTAGATTATTTCGAATATTTGGCATTCCACATTTCACTGCAGTTTACAGCCCTACAAAGTTCTGATACATGAGTCTTCTTACCATAACTAAAGATTATTTAAATAAAGTTAATTCCATTAGAGAAACAACCAAACGTGTCTGGAGAAGTGACTCAGCACCAGGAGAGGAAGGGGGTTCCATTCCCCCACAGCTTCATCAGGTGCCTCACAACTAAGAGCAAGTCCAGTTCCATGGATCTGATGCCGTCTTCTGACTTCATTACAGAACATGCACAGACATGTTTGTGACATAAACTTCTCAAAGGCAACCAAAGAAGATCAGAGTATTGGGGGTAGAGGGGATGGAGGGAAATGAAGGAAAGGACGAGTGTCCTCATGGGACATCCACACCAACCCCTGCGGGCAACAGTAACATCTCTTCTGACAGGGTTCTTCCCACCTGCACCCCTACGCAAATGTCAGTAGAAAGGGAGCAAGAACCAGGGAAAGGCTCAGTGCGTGATTGCACATGGTGTGAAAGCAAGAGAACGTGAATTCAAATCCCTGGCACTCAAACAGCTCCATGGCTTGGTACACAGGGCTGGGGACAGAGGCATCCCAGGAAGGGACCAGTTTTTGGCATGAAACACCCCAAGACCAAATTCTCAGCACAGAGGAATATTTCCCCCAGGGGGACAAAGGGTAGGCAGTGAAAGTCAAAGAGAGGGACAGAAGACAAAGAGAAGAGGAAAGAAATGAGGAAGAGGGGGAAGGACAAAGGACTGCCTCTGGATAGAGAGGAGACAGATGCGGTACATAGGCAAATGGCAGTTTATAAGGATAAAATGGTTAGGACAAGGTGTTTGATTGGGCATGTTAATTACGTGAACCAAAGGGGGGCTTTTGATTGCTGGAATAGCTGGACCTTGCTGCTCAGCCTCTGTTGGAGTAAGTGGCCAAATAAGGGAATGAATCATGGGGACTGCCTTTAAGAATGCAATCTAAGGCTTGCTTCTTTGTTTGTTTGTTTGTTTGTTAGTTTAGCAAGGCAGAGAGGATGAGCAAGAAGGGCAAGGCCAGCCAGAGCCATGCTAGCCACACTAGGGCTGGCTAGAGTCCCTTCCCAGGAGCTCACTGGCCACTCAGCCCGGCAGACACAGTGAACCTTGGGTTTGGAGAGAGCTCCTCTCTCAAGTAAACAAAAAACAGAGATGAGAGAAAACTCAGGGCAACAACTTTGTCTCACAAGCGTATGCATGTGGGTGCTGACATGCATGTGTGCACATGTGCACTCTCTCTCTCTCTCTCTCTCTCTCTCACACACACACACACACACACACTACAACAAAAGGAATGCAGAGTGCTGTGCTGATGGGAGACCCTGGTCTTCACAAAGTCCACAACAATCCTGGGAGATGGGAGATGGACAAAGGTTGGTAATGGCTCCTTCAGGACTTCCTGTCCTTCATTATTATTGTTGTTATTATTATTTTTTATTTTTTTGTTTTTTTATTTGTTTTTTTTCAAGACAGGGTTTCTCTGTGTAGCCCTGGCTGTCCTGGAACTCACTCTGTAGACCAGGCTGGCCTCGAATTCAGAGATCTGCCTGCCTCTGGCTCCCAAGTGCTGGGATTAAAGGCATGAACCACCACTGCCCGGCTTGTTATTATTGATAATTGTTGTGATTCAGAATCAGGACAAACAGCTGAGGTACATATTTAACATACCAAAGTAGACCTGGCCTCCGGGTTCTCCCAGCGTCCCTCAGCCTATACTTGTTAGAGGGCATGGCTGGCATACCCCGCCCTCTGCCCTGAACTTTCCAACCAAGGGACTGGGCTTCCCCTCCCCCTCCTTCAACTTTCCCCTCTCCTTTTCTCTCCCTCCTCCCCTCCTCTGTCCTCCCCTCCCTTTCTCTACATTTCCTCTCTCCTGGTTTGCAGTGCATAGGCTCTATCTCTTTTCCTCTTCCCTGTCCCCTCTCTTACTGCCCATGGTGACTTCCATGGCCTCATTCCTTGGGATTCCCCTCCATAAACCTTTGTCTATGCTTCAATTTGCCTTGACTTGACTTCTGTTTTGTGACAGTAGAATAACTCCCTAGTCCAGTTATTGCTGACCATGAGTATGTCGGTGTGTATACGTGTGGGGTCGTTCACTAAGGGTGCAAAGGAACCTACCAACTGTCGCATCTCCAAAAGAAGAAACTATTCCCCCTCCCTTGGCAGCCATCAGTCCTCAAAGCTCCTCCACTATGGGTAGGGCCTTTAGAACCCTGGCCCTACCCTTGCTGCATTCTGACTGCCTTGAACTTGTGCCAGTCTCAGCCAACCACAGCTACCATTTTATTTGGAGGCAGGGTCTCACTGGCTTGGAAGTCACTCAGGCTCCCTGGCAAGCCAGCCCCATGGTGGGATTGCCCTGTCAGCTTCCCCGGCACTTGTAAAAACAATCATGGTCCAGGACACACACAGTTTTTATGAAGGTTCTGAAGATCAAACTCAGCATGGATCCTGCAAGTGCTACCTGCAGTTCCAACAAGAACTAACAACGAGCTTTCTGGACCCCAAATTATTTTGAGGTAGGGTCTTCCATGCAGCAAACGCAGGCTGGCTAACATTCAAGATCCCCCTGCCTTGGGAAGGCTGGGATTTCAGATTCATTTCAGATCCATCATTCTTTCTTTTCTTCTTTCTCTTTCTTTCTTTCTTTCTTTCTTTCTTTCTTTCTTTCTTTCTTTCTTTCTTTCTTTCTTTCTTTCTTTCTTTCTTTCTTCCTTCCTTCCTTCCTTCCTTCCTTTCTTTCTCTCTCTATATTTTTAAATGTTTTATATTTTACTTTTAAAATTATTTTACTTATTCCACCATCCCCCTTTCTAACCCACCTTAATCTCCCTTTCAGCATGGCAGGTAGGAGGATCTGAAAACCACATGATTTATAAGATACTTTCTCTTTTACCCTTACAGAGTCAATCGCTCTGTGAACTTCTTGGGAGCAACAGTGTCTTTCTCCAAATGACTAGTGCATCTATCCACACCCACCCAAATGAACCTTACATATAAAAGGCAGATAAGAAAAATCAGAAAAAGCAGCAGCATTATAAAGTATAATCTATTTGCATATTACACATTATGACCTCTTACACTTATTTGTTTGGTGGAAGCACCATGTGCCTCAGTGTTCATGTGGAGGGAGGTCAGAGGACAGCATTTGGGAATTGGTGTTCTCCCACAATGTGGATTTCAGGGATTGAACTCTGAGTCATCAGGGTTGGTAACAAGTGCCCTCACCCACTGATCCATCTCATCAGCCCTGTAAAGGACTGCCAAACCCACCTTTCCATACAATTATATTTTGTGTGAAGACAGGACAAGTGAGCAAGAAAGATCACTGTGAGAGTGTCCCAAGATGGTTGCAAGGGTAGGCAGTGAATCTGGAGTAGATCAAGTTCTCCAAGCAGGTCATTTTGTGCAGCTTGTTCAGGTCAGCAAGTGGTTAGGGCCACACCTGTAAGAGCAAGCCTTGAAGGCAGTTAACCTGGGGCATGGGGCCAGCATTGAGCTATGCCAAGTGCTTTCAAATCAGTGCTGCTACCTGGAAGAGTATCCTGAGCCTGCCCCCAGCCAATGGGAGGGGGAGATGTCATAAGCTTGGCCTCCCAGAGCCTATAAGGGATTAGGGGAGGAGTCACAAAAGGTTTGTTCTATCTTTTGGAAGATAGGTTTTGCAATGAGAGTGCTCTAATTTTTTTCCTATTGTCCCAACTATTTAGTTACACTGAGAGTTTACCCAACCATGTCAGCTCCCGTTGAAAATAAAAAACACAGGCCAGAGAGTGAGCTCTGAACCCAACAGTTGTCACAGATAAAAACCTTATGAAACTCTCAAAATATCCCTCTTTCTCATAGATAGTCCTAAATTCCTGAGAGCTGAGGCACAAAGATACTGGCCAAAGCTGGCCACCCCTTAAAGACCCAAAAGAGAGCACTTTCTCTCATGCTCAGAGTTCCCTGTGTTAAGAAAAATCATTTGCTATAAACATGACGAGGGATTAGTCAAAGAGTGGAAAGGGGAAGGATTGAGAAGGTCTGGCTTTTCTGCTCCTGCACACACACCTCAGTAGTGAAGGAGAGCATTAGATCCCCCTGAGACTCAGGCTTTGGACAGTAGCCTTGATTCCTGCCACTCAGATGCTGCCTGAAAGTCCACACAGATTTGAGTGTTAAGTGAAATAAACCTAATTCAGAAACATAAATAGCATATTTTGTATCATATGTAAAATCTAGATAGGTGGGTATGTATTAGGATCTGGTTTTAAAATTGTCTCAATTCAATTCAGCTAAGACATGGAGGTGAGGGTCTCTGCCTGCAGCTGGATTTGATTGGCAATAAAGAATTGCCAATGGTTGGAGAGTTAGACTGGGGTGGGACCTTTGGATTAGTGTGGGCTAGGAACTGAGGAAGAGGAGAATCACCAGGGGCAAAGGTATAAGACAAAGAGCTACAAGAGAGGAAGCCAACCAATCATGAAAGAATTTGGGTAAGTGGACTTAGAGGCCACTCCCTAGATTGGGTCTGGTCTAGCACAGATAAAATGTTGATTTAACAAGTTGACTCATGAAAGTTGGAAGGGAGAATGGATTATCAGCAGAGGATTTGAACTGCTCAGCCATTAAGCTAAGCTCGGTATATCAAAATTAAGAAAAGATGTGTATGTGTGTGATTCAAAGGCCTGGAAGCACACAACCTACTGGTAGCCAAAGCAGTGTAGCTAAACACACCACTACAAGTAGGTAAAAAAGTAGATAGATAGATAGATAGATAGATAGATAGATAGATAGATAGATATGAAAGCATGAATGAATGGGTCAATAGATGATGGATAGAAAGACAGGTCATAGATGATAAGTAGATACAGATAGATGATAGATAGACAAACGATAGAAATAGGTGACAGATATGGATGATTAATAATTAGATAAGTAGGTAAGTAGATATATAGCTAATGAGTCAGTGATAAGTAGATAAATGAAGGATTAATAGATGATAGGTAGGTAGATGATATGTAGATAAATGTGACTGATTGATGATAGGTAGGTAGATAATAGATGATACCTATTCTATATCTATATATATGTATATTTGGAAGATGATAGATGGTTGATAGATGAATACTAGATGCTAGTTGGTAGACAATAGACAGATGATGGATAATTGATAGATAAATAAAAGATGGATAGATAAAATGATAGATTATAGATAAGTCTATAAAATCGTTGAAGATAAGTGCTGAATGAGCAGTTAGGTAGATAGATGATAGAGGCGTGTAGAGTTATAGATAGCATGATGGGAGATGGGGGACTGTTAGAGAGATGGAAATGGAAGAGATAAGAAACCAACAAATGACAACCGGAGGCCTTCTGGGAGCGAGCAGTCGGGCCCTGCAGAGCAGAGGATCCAGCCCTGAGGCCTCTGGAGGGAGCTTTCAGGCCACCACTTCGGGATCAGGATCAGCCTGGGCCACTGCACCCAGTCTCCAGGCAGTGCAGGAGGTCAGATGTGCACCTGGAGACCAGCTGCGAATAGGAAACTTGCATTGGTGAGTCCAGCATTGACAACAAGACCAACTAAAACCAGTGAGAACTAGATGGCAAAAGGCAAACGCAGGAACGTTACTAACAGAAATCAAGGCAATATGGCATCATCTGAACACAGTTCTCCATTAGCAGCATGTCCTGGATACACCAACACTCCAGAAAAACAAGATATGGATTTAAAATCACTGGTCATGATGCTGTTACAGGATCACATGGAGGACATAAATAAATCTCTTAAAGAAATTCAGGAGAAAATGGATCAAAAGTTAGAAACACAAAAATCGTTGAAAGAAATTGAGGAGAATTCAGAAGCCAATAAGAAGGAAATGCAAAAATCAATTAAAAAAATCCAGAATTTTGGTCAACAGGCTGAGGTAATGAAAGAGAAAACATAAAAATCTCTTAAAGTATTACAGGAAAACACAAACAAGCAAATGAAGGAGCTAAGCAAAACAATCCAGGATCTAAAATCAGAAGTAGAATCAAATAAGAAATCTCAAAAGGAGACAGTTTTGGAGATAGAAAACCTTGGGAAGAAATCAGCGGCCATAGATGCAAATATGAACAGAATACAAGAGATAGAACAAAGAATCTCAGATGCTGAAGATACCATAGAAACCATGGACTCAACAATTAAACAAAATGCAAAATGCAAAAAGCTTGTAACCCAAAACATTCAGGAATTCCAGGACACAATGAGAAGACCAAACCTAAGAATTATAGGCATAGATGAGAGTGAAGATTTACAACTTAAAGGGCCACCAAATATGTTTAATAAATTTATGGAGGAAAACTTCCCTAACCTAAATAGAGAGATGCCCATGAATATACAAGAAGCCTACAGAACTCTAAACAGACTGGACCAGAACAGAAATACCTCCAGTCACATCATAATCAAAACCCCAAATGTACTAAACAAAGACAGAATATTAAAGGCAGTAAGAGAAAAAGGCCAAGTAACATATAAAGGAAGACCTATCAGAATCACACCAGACTTCTCACCAGAGACTATGAAAGCTAGATGATCCTGGGAAGATCTCATTCAGACTCTAAGAGAACACAAATGCCAGCCAAAACTACTATACCCAGCAAAACTCTCAATCACCATAGATGGAGAAACCAAGATATTCCATGACAAAACCAAGTTCACCCAATATCTTACTACAAACCCAGCCCTACAAAGGATAATAGGGGGAAAACACCAATACAAGGAGGGAAACTTCACCCTGGAAAATGCAAGATAGTAACCTTCTTTTATCAAACCCAAAAGAAGATAACCAATCAAATATAAAAGATAACATCAAAAATGACAGGAAGTAATAACTACTATTCCTTAATATCTCTTAACATCAGTGGAATCAATTCCCCAATAAAAAGACATAGACTAACGGACTGGATATGTAAACAGGATCCTACATTTTGCTGCATACAGGAAACACACCTCAGTGTCAAAGACAAAAGCTACCTTAGAGTAAAAGGCTGGAAGACAATTTTACAAGCCAATAGTCTCAGGAAACAAGCCAGAGTAGCCATTCTAATATCAGATAAAATTGATGTTCAACCTAAAGTCATCAAAAAGAGACACTGAGGGACACTTCTTGCTGGTCAAAGGAAAAACACACCAAGAAGAACTCTCAATCCTGAACATCTATGCTCCAAATGCAAAGGCACCCTCGTTCATAAAAGAAACTTTACTAAAGCTCAAAGCACACATTGCTCCTAACACAATAATTGTGGGTGACTTCAACACTGCACTTTCCTCAATGGACCGAACAGGAAATCAGAAACTAAACAGGGACACAGTAAAACTAATTGAAGCTTTGAACCAATTATATATAAATAATATTATATTAACATATATAATATTATATATAATATTATATATATATATATATATATATATATATATATATATATATATATATATATATATATATATATATGAAACATTTCATCTTAAAGCAAAAGAATGTACCTTTTTTTTCAGCACCTCATGGTACCTTCTCCAAAATCGACCATATAATTAGTCACAAGACAGACCTCAACAAATATAAGCAGATTGAAATAACCCCATGCCTCCTATCAGATCACTATGGAGTAAAAGTGGTCTTCAATAGCAACAAAAAAAAAAAAAAAAAAAACCAGAAAGCCACATACACATGGAAACTGAACAATACTCAGTGATACCTTGGTCAAGGAAGAAATAAAGAAAGAAATCAAAGACTTTTTAGAATTTAATGAAAATGAAGACACAACATACCCAAATCTATGGGACACAATGAAACCAGTGCTAATAGGAAAACTCATAGCCCTGAGTGCCTCAAAAAAGAAAATGGAGAGAGCATACACTAGCAGCTTAACGACACACCTGAAAGCCCTGGAGCAAAAAGAAGTAAATTCACCCAGGAGGAGTAGAAGACAGGAAATCATCAAACTCAAGGCTGAAATCAATCAAGTAGAGACTAAGAGAACCATACAAAGAATCAACAAAACCAGGAGCGGGTTCTTTGAGAAAATCAACAAGATAGATAAACCCTTAGCCAGACTAACCAAAGGGCACAGAGACAGTATCCAGATTAACAAAATTAGAAATGAAAAGGGTGATGTAACAGAAACTGAGGAAATTCAAAAAATCATCAGATCTTACTACCAAAGCCTATAGTTAACACAACTGGAGAATCTGGAGGAAATGGACAATTTCCTAGACAGATACCAAACACCAAAATTAATTTAGGATCAAATAGATCACCTAAACAGGACCATAACCCCTAAAGAAATAAAAGGGGTCATAGAAAGTCTCCGAAACAAAAAAATCATGGGGCCAGATGGCTTCAGTGCAGAATTCTATCAGACCTTCAAAGAAGACCTAACACCAATACTCTTCAAACTGTTACACAAAATAGAAACAGAAGGAACACTACCCAATTACTCCTACAAAGCCACAATTACACTGATACCAAAAGCAGACAAGGATCCAACAAAGAAAGAGAACTTTAGGCCAATTTCCCTTATGAATATCGATGCAAAAATACTCCATAAAATTCTTGCACACCGATTCCAGGAACACATCAAAATGATCATCCCCACGATCAATAGGTTCCATCCCAGGCATCCAGGGATGGTTCAATATAAGGAAATCCATCAATGCAATCCACTACATAAACTCAAAGAAAAAAAAACATGATCATTTCATTAGATGCTGAAAAACAATTTGACAAAATTCAGCATCCTTTCATGCTAAAAGTCTTGGAAAGAACAGGAATTCAAGGCCCATACCTAACCATAGTTAAAACAATATACAGCAAACCAGTAGCCAATATTAAACTAAATGGAGAGAAAGTTGAAGCAATCCCACTAAAATCAGGGACTAGACAGGGCTGCCCTCTATCTCCATATCTTTTCAATATAGTACTTGAAGTTCTAGCTAGAGCAATTAGACAACATAAGGAGGTCAAAGGGATACAAATTGGAAAGAACGAAGTAAAATTACCACTATTTGCAGATGACATGATAGTATACTTAAGTGACCCAAAAAAATCCACCAGAGAACTCCGACAGCTGATAAACAACTTCAGCAAAGTGGCAGGTTATAAAATCAACTCAAGCAAATCCGTTGCCTTCCTATACTCAAAGGATAAGCAGGCTGAGAAAGAAGTTAGGGAAATGACACCCTTCACAATAGCCACAGACAATATGAAGTCTCTTGCTGTGACTCTAACCAAAGAAGTGAAAGATCTATACGACAAGAACTTCAGGTCACTGAAGAAGGAAATTGAAGAAGACCTCAGAAAATGGAAAAATCTTCCATGCTCATGGATTGGCAGGATTAATATAGTTAAAATGGCCATCATGCCAAAAGCAATATACAGATTCAATGCAATCTCCTTCAAAATCCCAAATCAGTTCTTCACAGAGTTAGAAAAAACAATTCTCAAATTTATCTGGAATAATAAAAAAAAAAAAAAAACCCAGGATAGCTAAAACTATTCTCCACACTAAAGGAACTTCTGGGGGAATTAGTATCCCAGACCTCAAGCAATACTACAGAATAATAGTGTTAAAAACTGCATGGTATTGGCACAGGGACAGGCAAGTGGACCAATGGAATAGAATTGAAGACCCAGAAATGAATCCACACACCTATGGTCACTTGATCCTTCGACAAAGGAGCTGAAAACCTCCAGTGGAAAAAAGATAGCCTTTTCAACAAATGGTGCTGGTTCAACTGGAAGTCAGCATGCAGGAGAATGCGAATTGATCCATTCTTATCTCCATGTACTAAGCTCAGCTCCAAGTGGATCAAGGACCTCCACATAAAACCAGATACACTGAAACTAGTAGAAAAGAAACTGGGGATTTGAGGTGGTGGCAGTGGCAGCGGCAGCAGCAGCAGCAGCAGGTCCAGGGGAAGGGCTATCAGCAGTGGAACCAAGGTGGCAGGGTCCAGGCAGGCCTTGTGCCCTCTACCACTGACCTTTGCTGGCCAGCCGGGCTGCAAGTGGTGGCAGATTTACAGCAGCTTTCACCCCACAGAAGCTACATCAGAACTCTGCCTCCTGCCAGTCAGTTAAGAGAGTCTCTTCGCCATCTTGGATCTCGGGCACCAGAGAAATCAGACAGACTGAGGTACACAAATATAACCCAAGGCCAACATCACGGGGGTCTAAGCCCGACGGGCGTTGGCCTGCAACCAGTCTCAGGGCTGTTTAGGGGGCCATCGGTGTGCAAACCCAATCAGGAGGTTGTTTGCCTGGCCTTGCACGAGTGGCGCCATTTTGACTATGGGACTCCAGAGAGTTCTAGCAGGCAAAGTCAGCTAAGAGTCATAGCCTGAGGTTATCATATCAGGGGGTCTAAGACAGACAGGCCTTGGACTGACCCCAGGCCCTGAGCTTCTCGGTGGGCCAACTGTGTGCCAACCTGGCCAGGAGGTTGTTAGCCTAGCAGACACTCCCAGCACTTTCAGGGAGCACGCATACACTATGCCATCCTGGCCACATGACAGAATCAATTAACAGTCATAGTCCAAGGGAACTTTGCTATAGCCTTGGCCTGCCAGGCTTTTGCCTAGACTCAGGGCCTCAGCAGGTAGGCTAGCCTGGTGTGCACCAACCCGGTTTGGAGAAAAGGTCCTCAGAAAAGATCCTACAGCATAGACAATCAGCACTCAATGAAGGAGCAAACAGGCACTGCCTGGTTCACACAGACAACCTGGGGCAAGGCACACTAGGGCTCCAAGGGCACCCAAGAGGAGGACAGCACATCAGCAATCTGTAACAGGGGAAACCCAGCCATCCTGTGTTGCAGAAATAGCCCTACAGCCTCACAGGAGGCACAAATACCAGCCAGAGACAAGACCAACTAATGCCAGAAATAACACGATGACAAAGAGCAAATGCAGGAATGCTACTAACAGAAATCTAGGCAGTATGGCAGCATCTGAACCAAACTCTCCAACATCAGCAGGTCCTGGTTACAAAAACACACCAGAAAAAATAAGATTTGGATTTAAAATCACTGTTCATGATGCTGCTAGAAGAACACAAAAAGGACATAAATGAATCTCTCAAAGAAATACAGGGGAACATGAATAAGCTATAAACCAGTATAATAGAAACACAAAAATCACTGAAAGAAATTCAGGAGAATAAGGCTCAAGAGATAGAAACCAATAAAAAAGAAACACACACACACACACACACACACACACACACAAGCTTAAAGAAATATAGGAGAAAGTGAGTCAAACAGCAGAAGTCATGAAAGAGGAAACCCAAAAATTTCTTAAAGAATTAAAGGAAAACACAAGCAAGTGAAGGAGCTAAGAAAAAACATCCAGGATCTAAAATCAGAAGTAGAAACAACTAAGAAATCACAAAGGGAGACAACTTTGGAGATAGAAAATCTTGAGAAGAAATCAGGGGCCATAGATGCAAATATAAACAACAGAATACAAAAGATGGAAGAAAGAATCTCAGATGCCGAAGTTACCATAGAAACTATTGACTCCACAGTCAAAGAAAATGCAAAATGCAAAAAGCTTGTGTCCCAGAACATCCAGGAAATCCAGGACACAATGAGAAGGCCAAACCTAAGGATGATAGGTATAGATGAGAGTGAAGATTTACAGCTGAAAGGGCCAGTAAATATCTTCAACAAAAATTATGGAAGAAAACTTTCCCAGCTTAAAGAGAGAGATGCCCATGAATATACAAGAAGCCTACAGAACTCCAAATAGAGTGTACCTGAGCAGAAATACCTCTTGTAACATAATAATCAAAACTCCAAATATACTAAACAAAGACAGAATATTAAAGGCAGCAAGAGAAAAAGACCAAGTAACATATAAAGGAAGACCTATCAGAATCCCCCTAGACTTCTCACCAGAGACCATGAAAGCTAGAAGATCCTGTGCAGATCTCATGCAGACTCTAAGAAAACACAAATGTCAGCCAAGACTACTACACCCAGCAAAACTCTCAATCACAATAGATGGAGAAACCAAGATATTCCATGACAAAACCAAATTTACACAGTACCTTTCTACAAACCCAGTTCTACAAAGAATAATAGGAGGAAAACTCCAATACAAGGAGGGAAACAACACCCTGGAAAAAGCAAGATGGTTACCTTCTTTTGTCAAAGCCAAAAGAAGATAACCACTCAAATATAAAAATAACATTGAAAATGACAGGAAGTAATAATCACTATTCCTTAATAACTCTTCACGTCAATGGACTCAACTCCCCGATAAAAAGACATAGACTACCAGACTGGATAAGGAAACAGTACCCTACATTTTGCTGCATACAGGAAACACATCTCAATGTCAAAGTCAAAAACAACCTTAGAGTAAAAGGCTGGAAGACGATTTTACAAGCCAATGATCTCAGGAAACGAGCCGGAGTAGCCATTTTAATATCAGATAAAATTGACTTTCAACCTAAAGTCCTCAAAAGAGATACAGAAGGACATTTCTTGCTGGTCAAAGGAAAAATCCATCAAGAACAACTTTCAATTCTGAACATCTATGCACCAAATGCAAGGGCACCCTTATTCATAAGGGAAACTTTACTAAAGCTCAAAGCACACATTGCACCTAACACAATAATTGAGGGTGGACTTCAACACTCCACTCTCCTCAATGGACTGATCAGGAAAACAGAAACTAAACAGGGGCACAATAAAACTAATTGAAACTTTGGACCAATTGGACTTGACTGATATTTGTAGAATATTTCACCCTAAAACAAAAGAATATACCATTTTCTCAGCACCTCATGGTACCTTCTCCAAAACTGACTATATAATTGGTCACAAGACAGACCTCAACAAATATGAAAAGATCGAACTAATTGCATGCCTCCTATCAGATCACTATGGAGTAAGAGTGGTTTTTAATGGCAACAAAAACAACAGAAAGCCCACATACACATGGAGGCTGAACAATACTCTACTCAATGACACCTTGGCCAAAGAAGAAATAAAGAAATAAATCAGAGACTTTTTAGAATTTAATGAAAATGAAGGCACAACATACCCAAATCTTTGGGACACAATGAAAGCATTGCTAAGAAGAAAACTCATTTCCCTGAGTGCTTCCAAAAAGAAAATGGAGAGACCATACACTAGCAGCTTAATGACACACCTGAAAACCCTGGAACAAAAAGAAGGCAATTCACCCAGGAGGAGTAGAAGCCAGGAAATCATCAAACTCAGGGCTGAAATCAGTCAAGTGAAAACAAAGAGAACCGTACAAGAATCAACGAATCCAGGAGCTGGTTCTTTGAGAAAATCAACAAGATAGATAAACCCTTAGCCAGACTCATCAAAGGACAGAGAGAAAGTATCCAAATTAACAAAATTAGAAATGAAAAGGGGGATATAACAACAGAAACTGAGGAAATTCAAAAAATCATCATATCCTATTACAAAAGCCTATACTCAACACAACTGGAGAATCTGGAGGAAATGGACAATTTCCTAGACAGATACCAAATACCAAAATTAAATCAGGACCAAATAGATCATCTAAACAGTCCCATAACCCCTAAAGAAATAGAAGGGGTCATAGAAAGCCTTCCAACCAAAAAAAGCACAGGACCAGATGACTTCAGTGCAGAATTCTATCAGACCTTCAAAGAAGACCTAACATCAATACTCTTCAAACTATTCCACAAAAGAGAAACAGAAGGAACACTACCCAATTCCTTCTATGAAGCCACAGTTACACTTATACAAAAACCACACAAAGATCCAACAAAGAAAGAGAACTTCAGACCAATTTCCCTTATGAACATCGATGCAAAAATAGTCAATAAAATTCTTGCCACCAAATCAAAGAACACATAAAAAACGATCGACCACCATGATCAAATAGGCTTTATTCCAGGGATGCAGGGTTAGTTCAATCCAGAAATTCATCAATGCAATCCACTATATAAACAAATTCAAAGAAAAAAAAAACACATGGTCATTTCATTGGCTGCTGAAAAAGCATTTGACAAAATTCAGCATCCTTTCATGCTTAAAGTCTTGGAAAGAACAGGAACTCAAGGCCCATATCTAAACATAGTAAAAGCAATATACAGCAAACCAGTAGCCAGCATCAAACTAAATGGAGAGAAACTTGAAGCAATCCCACTAAAATCAGGGACTAGACAGAGCTGCCCAGTTTCTCCTTATCTTTTCAAGATTGTGCTTGAGGTACTAGCTCGGGCAATTCGACAGCATAAGGAGGTCAAAGGGATACAAATTGGAAAGGAAGAATTCAAACTATCATTATTTGCAGATGATGAGATAGTCTACCTAAGTGACCCAAAAAACTCCACTAGAGAACTCCTACAGCTGATAAACAACTTCAGCAAAGTGACAGGTTATAAAATCAACTGAAGCAAATCAGTAGCCTTCCTATACTCAAAGGATAAACAGGCTGAGAAAGAAATTAGGGAAATGACACCCTTACCAATAGACACAAACAGTATAAAGTACCTTGGGGTGACTATTACCAAACAAGAACTTCATGACTCTGAAGAAGGAAATTGAAGAAGACCTCAAAAAAATGGAAAAACCTCCCATGCTCATGGATCAGCAGGACTAATATAGTTAAAATGGCCATTTTGCCAAAAGCAATATACAGATTCAATGCAATACCCATCAAAACCCAACTGAATTCTTCACAGAGTTAAAAAGAGCAATTCTCAAATTCATCTGGAATAACAAAAAACTCAGGATAGCTAAAACTATTCTCAAGAACAAAAAAAATTCTCGGGGGATCAGTATCCCTGATCTCAAGCAATACAGAGCAATAGTGTTAACAACTGCATGGTATTGGTACAGTGACAGGCAGGCAGATCAATGGAACAGGATTGAAGATCCAGAAATAAACCCACACACCTATGGCCACTTGATCTTCAACAAAGGGGCTGAAAACATCCAATGGAGAAAAGAGAGCCTTTTCAACAAATGGAGCTGGTTCAACTGGAGGTCAGCATGCAGAAGAATGAGAATTGACCCATCCTTGTCTCCTTGTACTACGATCAACTCCAAAAGGATCAAGGACCTCCACATAAAGCCAGACACTCTGAAGCTAAAATAAAAGAATTTGTGGAATACCTTTGAGGACATTGGTACAGGGGGAAAGTTTCTGAACAGACCAACAATAGCTTATGCTCTAAGATCAAGAATTGACAAATGGGACCTCATAAAATTACAAAGTTTCTATAAGGCAAAGGACACCATCAAAAGGACATTCGGCAACCAACAAATTGGGAAAAGATCTTCACCAACCCTACATCAAATAGAAGGCTAATATCCAATATATACAAGGAATTTAGACCCCAGAAAAGCAAATAACCCTATTAAAAAATGGGGTATAGAGTTAAACAAAGAATTCTCACCTGAAGAACTTCGGATGGCGGAGAAACATCTTAAAAAATGCTCAACTTCATTAGACATTAGGGAAATGCAAATCAAAACATACCTAAGATTTCACCTTACACCAGTCAGAATGGCTAAGATTAAAAACTCAGGAGACAGCAGGTTTTGGCAAGGCTGTGGAGAAAGAGGAACACTCCTCCACTGCTGGTGAGGTTGCAAATTGGTACAACCACTTTGGAAATCAGTCTTTCGGTTCCTCAGAAAACTTTGCATGTCACTTCTGAAAGATCCTGCTATACCACTCCTGGGAATGTACCCAGAGGATTCCCTAGCATTTAATAAGGATATATGCTCCACTATGTTCATAGCAGCCCTATTTATAATAGCCAGAAGGTGGAAAGAACCCAGGTATCCCTCAACAGAAGAATGGATGCAAAAAATGTGGTATACATACACAATGGAGTACTATTCAGCCATTAGAAACAATGAATTAATGAAATTCTTAGGCAAATGTATGGAGCTGGAGAACATCAAACTAAGTGAGGTAACCCAGTCTCAAAAGATCAATCATAGTATGCTCTCACTAATAAGTGGATATTGGCCTGGAAAACTGGAATACCCAAAATATAATCCACAAATCAAATGAGGTACAAGAAGAATGGAGGAGTGGCCCCTGGTTCTGGAAAGACTAAGTGTAGCAGTATAAATCAAAACCAAAACAGGGAAGTGGGAAAGAGTGGGTGGGAGAACAGGGGGAGGGAAGGGGGCTTATGTGACTTTCAGGGAGTGGGGGACCAGAAAAGGGGAAATCATTTGAAATGTAAATAAAAATATATCGAATAAAAAAATAAGTCCAGAAAAAAAAGAAAAGAAAAGAAACTGGGGAAGACCCTTGAGGACATAGACACAGGGGGAAAGTTCCTGAACAGAACACCAATAGCTTATGCTCTAAGATCAAGAATTGACAAATGGGATCTCATAAAATTACAAATTTTCTGTAAGGCAAATGACACCGTCAAAAGGACAAAATTGCAACCAACAAATTGGGAAAAGTTCTCTCACAAATCCTACATCCGATAGAAAGCTAATATCCAATATATACAAAATATTCATGAATTTAGATGCCAGGGAACCAAATAACCCTATTAAAAAATGGCGTACAAACCTAAATAAAGAATTTTCACCTGAAGAAATTCGGATGGCCGAGAAGCACCTTAAGAAATGTTCAACATCATTAGCCATTAGGGAAATGCAAATCAAAACAACCCTGAGATTTCACCTTATACCAGTCAGAATGGCTAAGGTTAAAAACTCAGGAGACAGCAGGTGTTGGCGAGGATGTGGAGAAAGAGGAACACTCCTTCATTGCTGGTGGGATTGTAAGATGGTACAACCACTCTGGAAATCAGCCTGGTGTTTCCTAAGAAAACTGGACATGACACTTCCGGAAGACCCTGCTATACCTCTTCTGGGTATATACCCAGAGAACTCGCCAGCATGCAATAAGGACACAGGGTCCTCTATGTTCATTGCAGCCTTATTTATAATAGCCAGAAGCTGGAAAGAACTCAGATATCCCGCTGTGGAGGAATGGATACAGAAAATTTATATATACACAATTTGGAGTACTATTCAGCAATTAAAAACAATGAATTCATGAATTTTTTTGGCAAATTGATGGAACTGGAAAATATCATCCTAAGTGAGGTAACACAATCACAAAAGAATACACATGGAATGCAATCATTGATAAGTGGATATTAATTATCCCTGAAGTTCTGAATACTGAAGATACCATTAACATATCAAATGATTTTCATGAAGAAGGAAGAAGAGGGCCCTAATCCTGGAAAGGCTTGATCCAGGATTGTAGCGAGTACCAGGACAGAGAAAAGGGAGGGGGAAAGATAGGATAATTGATGGAGAGAAGAGGACTTATGGGACATATGGAGAGGGGGGAACAGGGAAAGGAGAAAGCTTTTGGATTGTAAACAAAGAATATAGAATATATATATATATATATATATATATATATATATATATATATATATATATATATATATATATATATATGTGTGTGTGTGTGTGTGTGTGTGTGTGTGTGTGTATGTATATTTGTATATACATACATATATGTGTATATATGTATATACATACATATGTGTGTATATATGTATATACATACATATGTGTGTATATATGTATATACATACATATGTGTGTATGTATGCATATACATACATATATGTGTATATATGTATATACATACATATATGTGTATATACATACATATGTGTGTTGATATGTATATACGTACATATGTGTGTGTGTATATATATATATATATATATATATATATATATATATATATATATATATATATATATATAAATATGTATATATCAAATAGCACACATTTTCACTCATATGTGGACCTAGATTTAGAGATATGCATGAAGCCAGGTGTGATGGTATGTTGGTTGCTATAATCCCAGCACTCTGTGGACTGAGACAAGAGGATTGCTGTGAGTTAGAGGCCATCCAAAGCTCCATATAAAGAGCCTCATGGAAAAAAAAAGATACGTATGTTG
Organism: Apodemus sylvaticus; assembly: GCF_947179515.1. NCBI lineage: Eukaryota > Metazoa > Chordata > Mammalia > Rodentia > Muridae > Apodemus > Apodemus sylvaticus. Next base: position 1,104,965 of record NW_026263083.1, on the reverse strand, counting down.
TTGGGAACAGAAGAGCTTGCCTGAATGTCCCAGCTGAGCTGTTTGCACAGGTTTCTTGAGAGCAAAACATCCCGTGGCTTAGCTTGATTCCTGCCTTCCTGCCTGGTGTGGTACGGACTTCCCAGGTGCCTGGACTGGGAACAATTATGACTATAATTGTTTTTTCCTGTTCCCTTCCCTGGTCTCTAGTGTATATATTGCTAGTCTCTCAGTAAAACTCTGGCATTCTCACAGAATGACCCATGTGTGTGTTTTTTGTTAATCCCCCAAACCTATGCCCAATACTTGGTACCGTGGCAGCGCAGGTGCTGTCAGTATGTGGCAAACAGGAACAGGGTTATTGGAAGGGAGGAAGTATATGGTCAGAAAAGTGGTGGAGGACAAGAGCAGGAGATTGGCCTCACAGAAGCTAAGAACAATGACAGACATATATGCAAAGATCATTATGAAGCTCAGTCTTTTGTGTGCCATATAAAAATTAATAATGAAAATTAAAAATATACTCACACATGAAAGCAGAAAGGAGACTACTTGGAAGAATGTAAATGAGAGAAGATAATGAAGAGCCTAATAAGATCAATGTATGGGTTGGAGGGATGGCTCAGCAGTTAAGAGCACTGATTAGTCTTCCAGAGGTCTTGAGTTCAAATCCCATCAACCGCATAGGTGGCTCACACCCATATGTAGTGACATCTGATGTCCTCTTGGGGTGTGTCTGAAGAGAGCTAAGGTATACTCATATATATATATATATATATATATATATATATATATATATATATATATATATATATATATATATATGATAAATACATCTTTTTTAAAAAAATCAATGTATATGATACAATCATCTGAAAAGTCATAATGAAATTGATGATTTTATACAATTAGTACGTATTGTATATAAAAAGTAAGTAAAAAGAAAATTATTTGCTGAAAAGAATTTAATGGCATTCTTTGTACAATTACAAGTAAAAAATTAGACTTTCCAGCATGTGACTTGTAACAGGGTAGATCATCAGCTTCTCTGAAGATCCCACAATCTGAAGGCCTCCCAGGAGATCTGTTGCACTCGGGGCAACAGACCCCATGGACTGAAAGCCTCCCAGAGATTTGCATCAGCCAGGGAAACAGTCCCGATAGTCTGAAGGCCTCCCAGGAGATCTGTTGCACCCAGGGTAACAGAACCCACACACTGAAGGCCTCCCAGGAGGTCTTCTGTAGCCAGAACAACAAATCAATTGTGTGTATACTCCTCTGAAGATCCCACAGTCTGATGGCCTCCCAGAAGATCTGCTACATCCAGGGACACAGGTTTTCCAGGAGACCTGCAGCAACCCAGAGACATAGAAGTCAGGCTCCAGACAAAGACACACAGTCCAGTCAACACCAGAGATAACCAGATTGTTAGAGACAAGTGCAAGACCATAAACAACAGAAGCCAATATACTGTGGCACCATCAGAACCCAGTTCTCCCACCACAAGCTCTGGATACACCAACATACCCGAAAACCAGGATGCTGACCTAAAATTCTTTCTCATGAAGATAATAGAGTCTTTTAAGGAGGATATAAATAACTCAGTGAAAGAAATACAGAAAAACACTGGTAAACAGGTAGAAACCCTTAAAGAGGAAACAAATAAATTCCTTAAAGAAGTACAGGAAAACACAAACAGGTGAAGGAATTAAACAAAGCAGTCCAAGATCTAAAAATTGAAGGGGAAACAATAAAGAAAGCACAAATGGAGGCAACCCTGGAAATGGAAAACGTAGGAAAGAGATCAGGAGCTACAGACAGAAACATGTACAACAGAATACAAGAGGGAAGAGAGAATCCCGGGCTTAGAAGATAACTTAGAAGATATTGACACTACAGTTTTGAAGAAAATTGAAAACATAAAAAATTCCTAACCCAAAATATCCATGAAATACAGGACATAATGAAAAGACCAAACCTAAAAATAATAGGAATAGAAGAGAGTGAAGATTCCCAACTCAAAGGACCAGTAAACATCTTCAACAAAATTATGGAAGAAAACTTTCCTAACCTAAAGAAAGAGAAGCCTATAAACATACAAGAAGCCTACAAAACTCCAAACAGATTGGACCAGAAAAGAAATTCCTTCTCTTACATAATAATCAAATAACCAAATGCACAAAACAAAAAATATTGAAAGTTGTGAGGGGAAAAATGGTCAAGCAACATATAAAGGCAGACCTATCAGAATTATACCAGACTTCGCAATAGATATTCTAAAAGAGAGAAGATCTTGGGCAGACATGATACAGACTACAATAGAACTAAAATGCCAGTCAAGACTGATATTCATAGCAAAACTCTCATTTACTATAGATGGAGAAACTAAGATAGTCCATGATGAAACCAAATTTAAACAATATCTAGCAATCCAGTCCTAAAGAGGGTTCTAGAAGGAAAACTCCAAAGCAAGGAGAGTATCTACACCAAATAGAAAAGAAGAAATTAATCATCTCACAACAAAACCAAAAGGAGAGAGTCATATGCACATGGTGCCACCTACAACAAGAAACAAAACAGAACTGACAATCATCTGTAATATCTCTCAATGTTAATGGACTCAGTTCACTAATAAAAAGACATAAGCTATTAGACTGGATAAACACACCTCAATGAAAAAGACTGACACTACCTTAGAGTAAAAGGCTGGAAAAAAACTCTCCCAAGTAAATGGTTCTGAGAAACAAGCAGGACTTGCCATTCTAATATCCAATAAAATAGACTTTCAACCAAAAGTCATATTAGTCAAAGGAAAAATCCACCAAGAGAAAAATCTCAATTCTGAACATCTATGGCCCAAATATAAGATCACCCACATTCAAAAAAGAACTTTACTAAAGCCCAAAACTCACATTGAATCCCACACAATGATAGTGGGAGACTTCAACACCCCACTGTCATCCAATGGACAGTTCAGTGAAACAGAAACTAAACAGAGACACAGTAAAACTAAAAGAAGTTATGAACCAAATGAATGGAGGAGACTCTGCCTTTGGCAAAGTTCCCCCAAAGAGGAGGCAGGGTCTTGCAAGAGGCCACGCCTAGCACCTAGTTACCTAAGACTCTAGTTCTGCTCTTGTTTAATGAATCTGTAAAATGGGAATAAACAGCCCTGCTTATACAACTCAAATAGTTCTCGGAAAAAAAAAAACACTTTAGCAACTGCAAACTGGGACTTGTGATACAAATGCCTGTGGGCAACTCTGGATGATGCATCCATTGCTGAAGGAATCATTTGAGTGACAGCATGGCTCCTGGGAGATATGACCAGCATTGAAACCTGTGATAGAGAAAGAAACCACTCCTGGGCCCACGCAGCCTGGTCCCATCTTATATCCCATGTATCCATACCAGTTAACAAATGCCTTCAGCAAAGAACTGAGTGAAAAGTGGGAGAACAGATTCCAAAGTCACCTCTCCTGTCCAGTCCCCTCCAAATGCAATGTCTACCACTTGCAACAAGGGCACCATGTTGTTATGCTTATACATGATTTGGCAATAAAAAATATATCTCACAAACCCAAAACACTCATATTTATTAAGTTACCATATGCTTGGATATCTCTAATTCATACATTAAATATTAAATCTTTCCTGTTGTAGGCAGCAAGAATAATTTGCAATAGATGTTCTAATTTTTCCCATACACAGTAGGAGCTGCCTCCCTCCAGCAAATGGAGAACACCTTAGCAAGGACATCTCTTCTAGGCCTGAGCCCAGGGCTGGGAATGAGGGTCATAGAGTCAGTTGCCCAACCTCTAAGGAAAGAAACAAAGACACCACCGAGGGAGGGGGCGGTTAGGGGGCTTCGGCCTTTGAAATGTGGAAAGATCAGATGCAAAATCCTTCAGCGCTGGAAAACAATGCAACTGCCACCTCCCCAGGGTGGAAGCCTAGGGGATCTCCTAGTGGCGCAGGTCTGTGTGGCGTGGTGGCCTGCTAGGTGCTCCCCTGCTGGCCGGGTCCAGGAACTCTGAAAATGAGGCATGCAAACTCCGAGACTTTGCAGGGTTGCAACAGACAATGGAAAGGCAAAAACAATAATAAAAAAAGAAAAAAGAAAAAAGATGGTGCTAAAGGCACCAAGTCCCATCTCCTGGGCAGAATTAAAACACCTGCAACACACAGTCGCACACCCTCACATACACATGCAAAAGCTGGAGGAAGAAGAGAAGGAAGATGCAGTCAGAGCTGCAGCAGCCGCCTTGAATGGCTAGCTATGCGCCTGCAGAAAAGTACAAGTGCTCCAAGCCTTAGGAAACACACAGGTTAATGGAGCATCTTCCTCGGCTCCCTCCCTCCTCCCCTCCCTCCTCGAGGCCTCCTCCCCCACCCCCGCCCCCGCCCCGCCCCACCCCGCCCCACCTCCCGGGCTGGGAGAGGCAAGAGAACAGAATCTCTCCCTCCCTCTCCTCCCCACACCCCTCTCTCTCCCCGCCCGTCCTCTCCCTCCTGCTTCCCCACCCACCCACCCACTCGCCAGGTCAGCTCTCGGCTCGCCAGTCCTGCCGCCCTCAGCCACACCGCTGCCCGCCCACTCCACGCCAGCTCCTGCTTGCTGCAGCTGAGGGGGAAACCAGAGGGAAAGGAAAAGTTGCAGTTGGGATTCTGAGGGTCGGCCTGGGGAGGGAGAGTTGGCAAGCTGGCTGAGCGACGTGAAAGGCGCTCTCTCTTCCACTTTTTGGCCCTGGTGCTGCAATCTCCTCCACCACGGGAGGAAGCGAAATGAGTGTGGCCTAGGTGACCATGTTGCTCCCCAGCCTGGGTGAGGGGCTCGGGCTTGCGGACAGTGACGGGGAACAGGAGCGCACAGGAACCCCAGTGAGGCAGCCAGGGACGCAGGCCGCAGACGTGCAGACCTAGAACTGAATGACACCCATCTGGGTAATCAAGAGTCCCAGAGCTGACCTCGGCTTGGGAGGGAACAGCGGGGGCAGGGCGCACTACTTCTTGGTGGTGCTTTTTGGGTTAGGCCTTGGGCAAGCAGGGTGTAGAAAGGGAGAGAAAGAGGAAAGGAGCGCCTGTGGGACTGCTCTGGAGAACCAAGGTGACCCAGGGCGAGCCGAGCTGCGCAAGCTAAAGAAATGGCCCGCCAGGAAATTGAGAAGTGAAGGGCATTTTTGAGAAGCACTGCACCAGCACAGCTGGAGGCCAGCTTCTTGGGCTCAGCCCTCCGGTGCGCCGAGCTGGCAGCCTGGTGAGGGGGCGGCGGGCTGACTGCTCTCTCCAGATGATTTGGGGGGCACAGAACTTCCTCTTTCCATCCCCCACAAACACCCTTTCTGGTAGGGGCTCAAAATTGGTGCAACCTTCAAGGCAAGTTTAGACTTGGTTGGGAGAGAAGTAGGTCCCCCAGCTCAGATTTTTGCCTTGATAGGATTGTTTTAAAAATAAAATGCAAATGTAAATATGCAAAATGCGAGCTTTTTCCTGAGAAAACCTGAGATTTTCCTGTGGGAAAGGAGAAGAAAGGATTAGGGGAGTCCTAGCAGGCAGACACACTAGGCATTCCTATGCAGAAGAAGGCAGCTCTCTCCTCCCCTAGCTTGGGTGAGGGCAGGCAAGGGAGCAAAATACATTGAATTCAACAGCATCCAGGATCTGAAAGGATTCTCCCCACCCCACCTCCACCCCATGGATTCCAGTGCAGGTCATGCAACTTGCAGGCAAGATGGAGGAAGGGGTATTGCGGTGCCACCAGCCTGCCCCTAGTGCCACCGACAGACGGACCAGATGTCTAGCCATAACACTTTTTGCTGGGAGTAAAACTTGGATGAAAGGAGGAAAAGAAAAGAACAGGCCTAAAAAAGGCAGTTTCCCTACTTCTTTTTTATTATTATCCAAGATGGCTCTTTATTGCTTTAGTCATACAGGAAGAAAGAATACCTTTTGTGGGGCAGCCCCTGGGTAACTGGTGAGGAGCATCTCCTGGATGGTGTGGTAGCCAGGTGACAAGAACATAGACCTTGACAGTCTGCCCCTCTTTACTTGTCATTTTTAGCTTTGTTTTCAAAGTTTCTAGGTAAAGAGAGAATTGAAAGTCTGACAAACACACATCATCATTTCCCACATCCCATAGCTCTAAGCTTTTCAAAGCCACATTCATCCGAAAAACCTTTCTACGGACCACACACATGATGATCTTTTAAGTACCATTCCTCCTGCCTTTGTCAAAAACATGTTTTCAATAACATTTAATATATCACTAACTGCCTAACAGAAGAAGTTAAAGAATATTCAATATTTTTGACAAAAAAGTTTTGTTTGACATAGCATGTGAACTTTACAATGTACATACATTATAGGTCAAACTCCCAAAACTGAAGGTCACACAGTATGCACACAGACCACTGAATGCAGGTGCCCTTCCCCCAGATTTCCCTCTTCTACTTTCCATACCAGGAAACCAACAAATAACAGGGCTCTGTGACTTAATGTGAAACACTGAAGCCATCACTTAGAGAAATGCTGCAAGATGTGTCTATAAAGAGAACCCCAGAGGGTCCTTAAGGCAAGTGGTGGGTGGCCTTCTCCTTCAAGGGTGGCTCCATCTTGCAAAGTAATTAGCTTGCACTTTTCTTCAGGTTTGACTTTTGGGGGCACTTCTCGCTTTGATGTTCTTCTTAGGACTAGCAGGTTTGGGAGCAGGTGGCCCTCCCTTTGGCTTTGGGGGTTACTGTGACTGGGGCGGCTGGCTGTTTGCTGCTTGTCCTGAATTGTTCTCTGTTGTTCCCAAAGTTTCTCTTCCCACTGTATGGACCTTCTACTGAGTTGATCTCTCCATTTCTCAACTAAACAATTTTCAAGAAGCATCATTCTTGAATGCCACTCATAACACATCATTAGGACATCTTGATGGGGCAGGATGTGTGGACACTGGCAGGAGGAAGTGGTGATGAGAGGGCCTTGCATTTGAGGGATATAGGTGAGGAGGACTTGAAGATCTCTTTCACATCTACCACAGTTGTGACCCCATTGCAACCACTCCTCTAGACGGCTTTTATTTTGGCATGAATAGCATAGCTGTACTTTTTGCTCAGGTTTGTTGCCAAGGTTGCCTTCACCTTCTTGCACTTGCACTGAGCAGGGCACAGACATTTACAGTCCACATCAAAGCACCTTTCTTGCACCACCATATCTGGTTTGATGTCTATCCACTTTACATCTTCTGGAAGGTCAGCGACTATTGCCTTGGGAGAGATGTACACTCCAGGGTCATAGGCCAGCAGCTCACCACAGGCCAGGCTCTATGGCCAGCTGTGGTTATACATCTTCATGAGGGGCTCGCAGTCATCACATGCTCATTGGCACACAGACTTGCAGGGCTCAGTGGGATCCTGCAGGATCTCCAGGGTACAGTTGGTTGTGTACATGGCACAAAGGAAGAAGTGCAGCACAGAGCTGCAGTTCAGGTCCACTAGCTCCTCATACTGCTAGATAGCAAGGATGGCCTTCTCCTGTGTGCTGTGGTGCAGATGGTTGGGCATCCGGGTGACTTTCCAGGTCTTGTGCCTGCACATGGGGATGTGCACAGCCTTGCAGGGCGCTCTGCTCACTCCCAGCGCAAGGCACAGTCACAGGTATGAAGCTACCAGGGCGGAGAAGATCATGGCGCTGTCCTCCTGGGCTGCAGTCCCTGCTGGGAGGACCTTTTTCTTCCAGCCCCGCTGCTCTCCTTATCTCTACCTAGGACCAGTGGAGTGAGCTTTCGTGCTGGAGCTCCAGTCCGCACTAATGGGGAGTTCTGGGGCTATGGCTGTAGATGCCCCCTGGGCACATCAGCACCAGCAGTGCCAGTACTCAGCCTCCAGGGCACTGACCCCCGTGGGGGGGGGCGTCCAGTCTTGGGCCCGGCAGCTCAGAGTGCTGCAGGCCACGGCCATCATGGAACCCTATTTATCCAGACCCGTCCCCTGACAGGAGCTCAGCAGCCTTGGCAGCAGCAAGAACAGAGCGGGCTCCCACTCCGCTGCTCCACCCCCAGTGCTCCTTTTGGGACGCTGGATACAAACCTGTGCAAGGGAGACTTTGCTAAGTTGGCCTTAAAGTTTCCCTAAGTACAGAGTTGGAGTAATGTGACCCTGTTGTCACCCTTTAATATTGAAACATTTGTTGTTCCTTTCCAATAGGGGGTGAGAGATGCTTCTCAGTCCTGAGGATGGTGTTGAACAGGGAAAGCCTAGCAAATGAAAGCTAGGTGTTGAACTAGCACTGGCAGTTTATATAAGCCTCCCCCAGCCCGCCCTGAACCTTGTGGAGTTTGTTATTGTTATTGATGTTGTTTTGTGGCCACTGGACTTAGTTCTGGCTCAATTTTTTTTTCATTTTTTCATTAATTTATTTATTCACTTTACATCCCAATTGCAGCACCTCTCCCAGGCCCACTCATACCAGCTCCCACCCCCACACCCCTCCCCTCTTCCACAGAGAAGGAGACGCTTCCCCTGGGTAGCACCCTGCTCTGGGTTATCGAGTCTCAGCAGGCCTAAGTGCATTCCTTCCCACTAAGGCCCAACTAAACAGTCCAGTTGGGCTAAGGGGATGGAAGGCAGGCAGCAGAGTCCGAGATGTGGGATGGGATGAGGGGATCGAGTGGTTAAGACAGTGGACCAGATTTGCATTTTTAAATTATGTCCTTTTCAATACATTTTACTTGTTTGTTTGCTTGTTTGTTTACTGTGTGTGTGTGTGTGTGTGTGTGGTGTACATGCCATGGTCCACACAGGAAAGTTGGGGGACAACATTTAGGAGTTGGCTTTCTCCGGCTTCACTGTAGGCTCTAGGGATTGAACTCAGGTTGTCAGACTTCCATGCAAATGTTTTTCCAGGCTGAGCCCTCTCAGCGACCTTGAAAATCATTTTTTAAAAACAAAACAAAGCAACATTCAGTGAAGAAAGAAAGTTGTATTGTTATAAACAGTTTGTTTTGGCAACATAAAGTTTGATAAAGATTTTCTCCCACAACAAATTCTAGAAAGAAATTAAATTGTATTTTACTTTTCTAATAGTCAAGGGTAATGAAAATTATTGAGGGCTCAGAAACACTTTATGTTAATATTTCTAAATAATATATATTAAAATTATTTTATTGCTATGGTTTTGTTTTTCAGAAATATGCAAGTTTATATATAAAAAGTTGGACATCTATATCCACATACAAAAGTCTTTTTTACTAATTTTCATTTTAATAATGGGAAGAAGAGGAGCTATAACCCCAACAAACCATGATATTCAAGGTCTATGTAAGCTAACTCTGTATGTAATAAAAAAGAGGCTATGCTTTTAAATATTACCAAATTAAAAGCTAACTAAATGTGTGTAACATTTCCAAGACTTTATGTTTTTATCACGATAATTGCTTGGTTCCTACTGATTTTTGTCAGGCATTGACTGCTTAGAAAACCTTAATACCTTAATGATTGCTGACATAGGGAGAAGTAATCTTCCCCAGTGATGAGTCACCTAATTGGTTATTCAACACCAAGTAAACAACCCTAAAAACATGTGCATATAAGCAACACTAAGTAGACTCAGCAGGTTTATTCATATAGTTATATATATGAATATTTAATAATATGCATGTATGTATATTTAATAATAACTACAGAAAAATTCTAGGCATGAGTTTTTGGCTAGGGTCATGGCATCAAGCAAAGGACTGTGTCTGGGAAACAGGCTTCAAATTCAATCTAAGAGTCATTGGTTATCCCTACAACCATTGCGCCACTATTGCATATCTGGGCAAATATTTCCTGAAAGGTTTCTAATATAGTCTAACACTGATGGCTAGAAAAGTCCACTGATGCCTTTTCTTCCCCAGCAGCCTGCATAGCACCCCCAGCACTTGAAAGCTAGCCAGTATGGAAGGAGTGCCCAGGTCAGTTCCAGTTTGAATAAGTCCTATAAAGGATATGACTACCAATAGTGAGCTCATGGGCATCATGCCAAACTACCTTCTGAACATCTGTGTTTACAACCTTAGATTAAGGTACTTTCTTTTTTCCCCTTAATATCTCTTTTTTATCTTTTTTTTTTTTTGAGTATCTTCTTCATTTACATTGGCAATGGTAAAACCTTTCCCAATTTCCCCCCTCCCAAAACCCCTCTCCCCCACAATTCCCTACCCCTTCTCCCACATCCTGCCTCCATGTATATGCCCCTCTACACAACATCCTCCCCCCATCTCCCCCTCCTTTGTTGAGGCCTTTATTGAGCCTTTACCTGACCAAAGACCATTCCCCCCATTGATGCCCAACAAGGCATTCCTCTGCCACATTTTTGGCTGGAACTATGTGTGCTCCTTGGTTGATGGTTCAGTCCTTGGGAGACTTGGGGTGTCTTCCCCAACTTCTCATTAAACTCTGCCTTCCTTTTTCCTCAGTGAGACTTTTACACCCTGTCTCCATGATGGCCTTGTCTCCAGAATGGCATTTTGCCCTCCTGCCAGCAGGAGGAGGCAGAGTGGAGACAGCCTTAGACTCTCAAACTAGATCCTACTGGCCACAGGCCAGTCCCTGGTGTCCTTGTCTACTGGGAATCTCCCTGACACATCAAGTGCCATTCTGAGTGAATTTGGGGTTCTCTGAGAGGCAGGGAGACTAAGGTGCAGCCAAGGTACTGGAACTTGGCCTCTCTTGGGAGACAGCAGAGGAGAAATAGAAAGCATTCCCCAGACTCCCCCAGGGGTGACAGAGCAGCTGACTGCTGAGTGGATTTAGCTGAGCTCCAAGAAGGACAAAAGCAAGCAGAGTTGGATCTTAAGTGGTGCCACACCCATTTTTAAAGACAAGGATGATTTTTTTAATACTTATTGCAAGGAAAGCATGCTATCCATAAGTCAGGTTTAAAAGCAAAACTTTGGAAACCTCTCCAGAGAGTGAACATTCAGGCTGTGAACTAAGGGACTCTGACTGGAAAAGAGGTCTTTCATTCCTGACCGTGGGTGGGAGGAAGTTAAGGTGCGAGGGTCTCACAGGAGCTCTGAGCCCACTGAGGAAGTGAAACATAAAAATGGAGAAGGCTCCTGTTTTTATGCAAGTGGAAAGAGCAGAGTTCTACTTATGGCCATGGAAAAATGGGGTTTGCATGCTGGGCCTCAGCTTTCAAATCCATGAAATGACCACATGGAACCAGATCTTTGCTCTCCTGTAACTGGCACCCACAGTACCTGACAGCTTGTGATAGATAATACAACTCCTTGGGCCCCATAACAGACTTCCAAACATTTTAAGTTCCTCTGGGTGATTGACAGGCATGGGGTGGGGACAGCTTCAGAGGTCCTACAGCAGGAGAATCTCTGGTTCTCCACAAGCTTCTAGTGAAGGGAAACTTTAGAAAAGAACAGGGATTCCATGTAGGTTCCCAGTAGCATCCAGTTAGAATAAACAGAACTGAGTGTCTCGGGTCTCTGCAAAAACAGAATTTTAGGGCTTGCAAGATGGCTGTCATCAATAAAATATTGATCACACATGCATAAAGACGCAGCACACATGTTTTTAAAAAATGGATTTATTTAGTAGTGTGCACTGCTGGGAGTAAAGACAAGAAGACCTCTGGTGCTAGCTAGCTAGAAAGATTCAGAGAGAGAGCCTGTCTCAAAAAATCAGGCAAGGAAAACACCAGGCATCAACTTCTGGACTCCACATACACCCAGATACATGTGCATAAACATGAACACACACCACACACACACATAAACACCACACACACCACACACACACACACACACACACACACACACACACACACACACAAAGCAGATCAGTGCAGCTCCTACAGCCCAGAGAAAAGCAGCCAAAATAAGCCAGAATTGGGTAAAGGACTAGGACAGAGTCCCCAGAATAGACGCCCTCCTCTCAGTCAACAGGAGCTCAGGGCATTTGAGGCATCCTGTCTCCTTGCAAAGAATGTCCTGGCTGATAAGGAAAAGGACTTGTCATACCATCCTGAATTCCCAGTATGTGGCCTCTGTGTCCTGGACATAGGACTCATCTCAGCATCCAGACAATCAGGATAATCTGCCCCCATCTTCTCGGCTGCCAGATGGAGTTTCCTAACTGAGGGAGCATGAGAGTGCACACCAACCCTCCACACCCCCCACCCGCTGACCTCGAAGAGACAAGAAGAAAAATGCCTGTGGGACCCAAGAAGGAGAAAGCTATAAAGAGACTAAATATAGCATTGTGTCACTGAGAGTTGAACTAACTTCGTATAAGTCTCTGTGACATAGGCTCTATGCATCAATTTCTAAGTCTCTGTCTTTAACTCACCAGGTGTAGTAACGTGCTTTGAACAATGTCTGCCCTCCGGTAAGCGTACCATGTTGACTGTTGCCTTCTCCTTTTGAAAGTTTCTGAGGGCTTTACTGCTCCAGTCCAGAAGTTTCAGCAGCTGGTACACATTGATGGTGGAACCCATTACCACCCACCACTCTCCCCTCACATCCCCCCACCCCCCACCCAGGGAGTTCTTCCAGGAGCTCTGGTTGCAGCCTGGTCCCTTCCCAAAGTTGCTGATGAATGTGCAGTTTGAGAAGGAGATCACAGATAACCAGCCTGGAAACACACACTGCAGGCTCCATGGATTCATCCAACCAATAAAAGTCAAGGGACACCCCAAAGCTGGGGGGGGGGCACTTCATGATACCTCTTCCCAGCTTTCAAGTACAGAAATCCCTCTCAGGACTCAAGAAAGACAGGCCAGAGGTATTTCCCCCAGACACTGTCCCTGCCTCTCTTTGACAGAAGCCACCTTCCCCCTGCACAGCCTCTGCTGGAAGAACAGAGAGGTCCACTTCCCAACAGCCCTGCCCACAGGGACCTAATGACTCTCCTGAAGACATCATAGTTTCTCCCCGGCTCTGCTGTGTTTTATATAGTGGGGTTATCCAGAGGCTGTGCCATGTAGCAAGTCATCCCTATGATCCTGAGATGAAGGCAGGCAGGACAACAGTGACAATGAATAAGGTGACAACTGTGACCACAAAGCAGCGACTGACTTCTGTGCACAGCACTTCCTATACTCCTTATGAGTACGATGTCCTTGAATCTAACTGCTTTGCTTTATGGATGAGAAAACAGATTCAGAGAGGCTGGGTCACTTGTCTGGAGTCACACAGCTAGAGTACTATCAGAGGAGCCTTCAACCTAAGTCATTCTGGACTGTAGAACCACTCCCTACATTCAGCTGCCCCCAGTGAGGTAGGAAGGAAAAGAGATGCTGCCTCACCTTTCAGGGGAGCTGTCTGTTTGTATCCCCACAGTAAGTCTATCACTAGAGGGAAGAAAAGGCAGGGGAGAAACCTGGCTGTGGTCTCTAGACAGAGCCAGGCTAGTGTAGGCTTAAGCCAAGAGCACAAGCTAGCCAGCCCAAAGCTTTCCCATGGAAGGATCTCCCCTAGCACCCAAGTAAGCCTTTCCGAGATTTCGTCAGGCCAGTCTGCTCCAGGCAAAGGGCAAGGATTTTTAAAGCTTTTGTCAAGTATTTTATCACAGCAGAAAGCAAATAATCCAGTACAAGGGGCAAAAAGAGCACTTAGGGAAGGCTGTTGGGGTTGGGAAACTTCATTTCCCTGCACCAGATTGAATTAGAAGCTGTGATTTTAACCCATTAAGCAATACAAGGATTACAGAATAGAACATTTTTAATATCAACCCCACTTCGTTGACCTCCACTCTTCTCACCCCTCCCCACCCTCCCAGGTAGACAGTCCACTCCCCTTTCAAGTTCAAATCACTGGCTTTCCCAGTCCTGAGACTCCAAGAAGAGCCAAGACAGTATTAAACCTTTCCAATAGGTCAGTTTATTTTCAAGCCCCGCCTGCTCACACACATATCAAAAACAATGGGAATAATAATATTACAGATCGAATAATTATACAACAGTGACATTTAAAAGGCCTTGCAAATTAAGTAATCCCCATAACTTTCAGACTCTTCCAACTAGGGCCTCCAAGGGCTGAAGAGGACACAGAGTTTAGGAAGAGACTGCGCTGGGCCCAGAACATCTTCAAAGACTTAGACTTTCTCTTTCAGATTCATAAGATTTTTTTTCCCACTGTATAATATAATCATTTATGACCTAACTTAATGCTTTGAAACATCTCCATGGGACAACACAGGATCCCCCGGAAGCCGGAAGCTGTGTTTACGATCCTTGCACCTTTGAAGAAATCTGGGGAACTGCCACAAACCCCTCCAACCGAAACTGACCAATTTCAGAGAATGTGTAGTGCAAACATCTCCTCTCCAACCCTGCCATTTTATAGGAAACCAATCAGGCCCAAGATGACTTAATGATGTCCCGAAGGCCACCTAGAGATGACCTCTCCGGAATCGAACCCTGATTCCCTGTCACCCTTGGTCACCATGGTAGGCACAGCGACTACCATTGAAAGTTGATAGGGCAGACGTTTGAATAGGTCGTCGCCGCCACGGGGGGCATGTGATCGGCCAGAGGTTATTTAGAGTCACCAAAGCCTCCGGCGCCCGCCCCGCGGCCGGAGCCGAGAGGTAGCTGACTGGGTTGGTTTTGATCTGATAAATGCACGCATCCTCCTCCCCCCCGGGAGGGGGGGGTCAGCGCCCGTCGGCATGTATTAGCTCTAGAATTACCACAGTTATCCAAGTAGGAGAGGAGCGAGCAACCAAAGGAACCATAACTGATTTAATGAGCCATTCACAGTTTCACTGTACCGGCCGTGCGTACTTAGACATGCATGGCTTAATCTTTGAGACAAGCATATGCTCCTGGCAGGATCAACCAGGTAGGAAACGCGAGCAAAGCCGGGATGGGGGCGGAGAGCGAGGAGTGGGGAGGGAGCGAGTGGGCGAGCCGATAGAGCGGGCGAGGGGCGAACGGACGGACTGACGCACGCGCATACTCACTCGCGAAGCGGAGCCGAGCGGGCAGAAAGGGAGGGCGAGCGGCCCAAGACCCCACACACACCAGAGAGGGGTTGAGGCACCCATCCGCACGCGCACAAGCACCGGGCATACATACAACGTGCGAGCGAGCGTGCATGTCGCCCCCCAGACACACACGCTCTTCACTCCTCCACACCTCTTTCTCTTTCCCCTTTGGCATCGGGAGAGCTGGAACGACGCCCACACTGGGCGCTGAGCAGGGAAGACGACAGTGATCGCAGTGGGGCGGTGGCGGAAAGAGAAGCGACCGGTGACGGTCACCCACAGGAGCGGCGATCCAGCCCGCCCAACACTACTGGACAGATGGGGAGGGAATGCACAGGACGGGCGGGCGGACAAGAGACGGCGGGGGTGGAACCGCGAAGCCCACCCGTAGCAACCTGAGGACGCCCGCACCCGGCCGCCGTGAGACAGAGGAAGGGGGAAGGTCCACAAGCGACTAACCCACACCGAGAGCGGAACGAGGGGGGAAGCCGAACCCGCAGAGGAAGGCTGGACCTCGGGACAGGGGGGAAGACATCGACCGGAGCTCCCACTGCCACGCCAGGACATTGAGCGCGGGTTCATCACACTGCCTGAGCACCCACCTTGGTGCCCCGGCAGACCCCCAGCGCACATCGCCATCGCCACGGAGGACGGCAGGAGACTGCCACCCTAACAGGCACCGCGATGGACACCAGTCACATGTGTGGGGTGACACTCAGGACGACCCAAGTTGCCCTGCTTTAAGAAATGGATTGCAGGCGGCACACTGGGCACACACCTGCCAGCGGTTGAAGGACACCTCTTAAATGGAACCAAAACACAGTCGGGCTGCAAGATTCGGGGGGCGGGGAGAGAGACTTAATCATCCTCATCTTTCTAATGTACAGTGTGTGCCAAAACCGTCTCCGCCTGGTGCAGATTTATCATCCTGAGAGCAAACCTTTTGCTTATCTGTCTTGGGAGGAAGGCACAGGTTTCTAGCACACTTTGAGCTCTAAGAAATCAGAGAATCCTGCGAAGATTTGGTTGGCTGAAAAACAGGTTTGATTACCGTTTCTTCCTGAAAAGAGAAAAATCGTCCCTCCTTCTTTTCTTCCCCAAGCAGAGGGAGAGACTGCATAATTTCATTCAGAGGTCAGAATTAAATTCCTCCGAAAATATGTAGACTTGGGATTAAGAAGTCCCTCTTACCCCTCACCTCCCCTCACTCCCCCCTCATAAGTTTAATGTACATTCACAATAGTTAAGCTTAATTTTTTTTTCAGGATCCATGCCTGACTAGATCCCAAGTAGCAACAGCTGGCCTGAGAATGTGAGTTAGCTTATTCACGTGGTACCAACCTTTAGCTTTTTTTTTTTTTTTTTTTTTTAACATTAGGGCTACCAACACCTGTAGTTTCTTGTACTGGTTGGATTCAAATGCCAGACTCCTTCTAGGCCCATGCAAAGCAGACTGGTAGACTCTTCAGAATTTGACGATTCTATGGGTCGTTTTGGTGTGGAACAATTCGTGTTCTCTCATGTTACAGGAAACACTATAGTATTTTAGGCACATGTTTATCTCAATTTTCTAATAAGTGACAATTACTATTCTCACTGTGGGATAAATTACAGGTTAGGTATCTAACCCTTTTCCAATATGTTTAAATACATGTTATCGAAGTAGGCTCATCTTCGAATGATTTGATTAAGGTGTGAAACATCGTCTTTTATTCTCTAAACAGAACTGTAACATCATTCTGTAGAAACTGATTACACAAGAGATAATGATGACCAAATGTTCATTCTGAAGACTTAGGAGCATCACAAGTATCTTCCAGAAACAAGCCAAGCTGTGGTGTGCTTTCCAGCATCACGAAAAGCTGAGAAAAACTACCAGCTAATTTCAGAGTCATTGCCCATACAAACCCATTCATACACTTAACTGCTTTGGACAAGTGACAGTCCAGCAGTTGCCAAATGATTGTATTCACACAGTGTGTTTCTGGCTGCACACCTACATCTGCCAGGATTTTTTTTCTACATCACGCAACCTGTAATTTACATTCCTCTGATTGGTTCCAGAACTGTTCTTGATGTGAGTATACAGTCACTCTACCTGAGGTAAGATGTATCTAGCCAAGTCCCCCTTCAGCCATTACAAAGATGGAGTATGGACTGGACTGAAGAGCAGCCTCTAAGAAGGTGACAGCATTGACAGAAGCCATAGTCTTCTCCAGTGACTTTGGGAATTGGTTCAGAAATCTTAGGTCAGTGGTTCTCAACCTGGGGGTCACCTAAGACCACCACAAAACACAATAGCAAAATTACAGTTATGAAGTAGCAACAAAAATAATTTTGTTGCTGGGGATCACCACAGCACCAGGAACTGTGTTACAGGATGGACGCATTAGGAAGGATAAGGACCACAGCCTTGGGTCCTCTGTATCCTGCA
The DNA here is from genome assembly GCF_947179515.1 of Apodemus sylvaticus. NCBI lineage: Eukaryota > Metazoa > Chordata > Mammalia > Rodentia > Muridae > Apodemus > Apodemus sylvaticus. The sequence continues at coordinate 1,087,583 of NW_026263083.1, read as the reverse complement.
TTATCCTAATGCCTTGTATCTATCTACCTGACTCTAGTGCCCCATCCTGTCTGTTCTGCTGGACTCTCAAGTGGAGAGGCCTTTCTGTTCTCTCTGTTCCTCATTTGCCCATCTGCTCTTTAGGCTTAGACCTTGGTGACTCTTCTCTTTGCTTAAACTCTTACCCTGTCCAGGGCCCCTCCTTACCACTTGGACCTCATCTCCAACTTCACTCATGAGTTACTTCTCAACCTGTTCTGAAGAATGAACATGGGAAAGTTAATAAAAAACACAGGTTTCTGGGCACCTCCCTGCCTTTTTCAAAGGAAGAAATACAGATTTTATGCCTCTTAAATTAATAAATGTAATTTTAGTTTTGAAAATGATTATACAAACAGGCTTGAGTTATGCTACAGGAAGATTTGTGGGAATTGCAGAAACTTACTGTACTAGATGGCTTTATGTCATTTTGACACAAGTTAAAGTCATTGGAAAGGAGGGAACCTCAATTAAGAAGATGCCTCCATAAGATCTGGCTATAAAGCATTTTCCTAATTAGTGATCAATGGGGGAAGGCCCAGTCCATTGTGGTACCGTTGCTGGGTTGGTGGTCCTGGGCTCTATAAGAAAGTAAGGTGAGCAAGTCATGGGGAGCAAGCCAGTAAGCAGCATCCTCTTTGGCATAGGTATCTTCTGCCTCCAGCTCCCTGCCTTTGTGAGTCCCTGCCCTCATAGCTTTTGATGATTGTACTGTTAGATTGACTGAACTGTGAGAAAAACAAAGCCTTTCCTTCCTAAGTTGCTCTGACCATGGTGTTTCACCACAGCAATAGTAACCCTAGCTCACCATAGTTGAACATGTTTCAGAGTAACATTGTATAAGTCTTACTTTTGAAATTGTGTATCTTATCATGAACAGCTGCATCCTAAGCAGACATAAGGCCTGGATCCCACCCCCAGAACTGCCCAAACTGAAACAAACAACACAATGAACTAATTTAGTAACATGTAAAAAGAAAGAAATCTTATTTGTTTCTGGGTGAACGTGTGCTTATTTGCATGATTTCTGTGTATATATGTCTGTTCTAGGTTATCATACAAACTATCTCTTACTAATTTCTTAAGTGAAAATAATGAAAACATTTTGAAGATGGTACATATATACATATATATGTACATATACACACACATATACATACATACAAACATACATGTGTATACACACACACACACACACACACACACACACACACACACACACACACTCAGACACATTGATTTTCTGAGACGAGGTTTCTCTATGTAGCTCTGGCTGTCCTGGAACTCATTATGTAAACCAAGCTGGCCTCTAACTCACATATATCTGCCTGCTTCTGCCTTCCAGTTGGTGGTATTAAAGGTATATGCCACCATCAACTGGCCTTGAAGATGTTGTTTATTTTTGGTGGTAATTGGAAAGATAAAGAAGGTTTTGAGATAGAATGGAACACGATCAGATTTACTCTATTGAAAAATATGTAGGCAAAGCTTATAGGGTGGATTTAAGTGAAGAACACATGTCAAAGTTAAAAAGACTATATCCATCACCAATTTCTAAGAATCAGACTAAATATTCATAATTTCTAAAAATATCTATATTACTAATAATTATAGATGATGATTTTCTTCAATGGGTTTGAAAGCATACCAGGTTGAACAGGCTATTGTTACCATCTGTTAGAACATAGGTTATTATGTTTACATCACCAAGGAAGATGGGCCCAGGGTAATCATTATATTATGGACAGTGTCTTAGCCCATCTGACTCAACACCACAGAATACCACAATTGTTTTATAAAAATTAGATATTAATTTCCTACAGTTGGGGATGCTGGGAATGTCAAAGCCATAAAATGTAGTGTATAATAACGACAGTCTTGTTGAGTCCCCATATGGTCGAAGAGACAGAAGAGCAAAGGAATAAAAGGAAGTACTGTTCTTACCTGGTGCTACTCCTATTCAGGAAGACTCTCTCCTCTGTACTTACTAACCTCGTAATGGCCCCCAGGGTCATTGTAATCTCTTGGCCACTGAGTTTTGCTTGTTTTTGTGTTTCTGTGATGGAGTCTTCGAATCTTGTGTTTCCCAGGTTGGTCTCTAAAACCTAGGCTCAAATGGTCCCTTTATATCAGCCTCTCTACTAGATGGGATTCCGTGTGTGTGCATGTACTACTCAGAGCAAATATTAACACACTTAAAACATGAACTCCAGGGGTCACATTCAGACCAATTAGCAAGGAAACAAAGAGATTTAAGAAAATAGTTTTAGGGAAAGGCAGGCAATATACCAATGACCAATGAATGCATATATATCATTGGCCATAAGAGAAGTGTCAATAAACACACACACACACACACACACACACACACACACACGCACTGAGAGAGAAAGACAGAGACAGAGAGACAGAGAGAGATACAGAGAGAGAGAGACAGAGAGAGACAGAGAGAGAAAGAGAGAGAGAATGTATTATGGCATATGTCAGACCTGAGGAAAATTGCCCAATGAATAAACCAATAACACAAGAATCAATACTGAATGGTCTGCTTACATGAGGAACTTGGACTTACTAAACACTTATGGTGAATCCACTTTAGGAAACCATCTTGACAATTCTTCAAAAAGTTAAATACAAAGTTAAATTTTAGGTATATTCAAGATAATCAAGAACCTATGTCCACAAAAATTTACAAGGGAATATTTTTAAGACATGTTTCATAATATTTAAAAGGTCAAAACAACCTCAATATTCTTCAATTAGTAAATGCATTAAAGGTGTCCAAGTACAGAGTCTGAAGTTGTGTGTCACCATGCTTGGCTAAAATAAATTGTAAAAGACATTGAGGGAGAGATTTGAAGGGGTGAGTTCTATAGATATAAATCATATCTCATTTTAGAAATGGAAGAAAACTTACCCTTAGGTTAAAAAAAAGAAAATATGGAAATTTATACTTGCTGATTAAGAGTACATGTTTAGAAATCAGACTCCTTGAATTCAGAGCCTCAGTTGAAGGCTTCATTATGAAAAGCATAATGAAGTGGTTTGCTATAGAAAATGTATTTAGTTTCTGTGTGCTAGAGTTGATCTGAAACAAAGTAATAGCCATATCCCCTTAGTAGAGACCTTGTAAGAGCCAGTTTGTAAGTCAAAGAAAACAGCTTTCTACCCCACACATTATGACCTCAGTAAATGGTGGCTAATGTTAAGAGTTTTAAAATTTATTTCAAAAGTATAGAACAATGTTGTCTGCATAATGAAGGACTAGGCTAAAAAGATCCATGACTTCTGAAACTAATGTTTGTTTACATCTCCACATGGGGATGAAAGCTTTCTTGGTGCACAGTTGGTACTATTCCTTCTTGCTCTTCCTGACTTCTAGGAAGCAGAGGTTGCCCCACAACAGGTGTTCCACGAGAGAAAACAACTAGACAGCCTCCTTCTGATGTATATTCAAGTCCATGTTTGAATCTAGTGTGTGTTACTGTGTCATCAATGACTTTTCTGTGGACATAGAGGAATGAATATTCAGAATCCAGTTAGGCATTATGGTGTTTTGGGAAAATGGCAGGAGTAGGTTCTCTTGTAGGTTCTATGACCACTCCAGTCATTGGTAGCTGGATAGGTTTACAGTATCAGGTATGAATTCCCTGTTATTAAATGGGCCTGGAGTCCAATTAGATGCCTTTAGTTATCTTTTAGATGTAAGTTACATATTGCACTTTTGGTGGTATCTGATGCTTAATAATCTTAAAATGTTAAGTCATGTTGGCACACCCATGTGTTCACAGCTAATGGGAGTGCTAAGTCAGGAACACATTTTAAGTCCAGGACTTTGAGAGCAGTCTACACTGGCCCTTACCTTCAAAGTAAAGCCAATCTTAGGTGCCATATAATTATAGATGCAAGAAGTTTAGCATCTGGCAAATGTTACAGATGCTTTATTTGACTACCAAAAATTCTAGGTCAGAGCTGGAGACTGGAGCTCCAGACCCAGTACTAATTTTATTTATTTGCTACATGACATTAGACAGATAGCACAAGTGAGTTTCCAGGCCCTAACCAAGGAAATTGTGATGCTAAATCATTACCCACCATTGTTTGGACTCAGAGTGTGACAAAATGTGCTTTCTTCTTAAGACATTATAGAAAAGCAACTTAGAATAATAGTTACTGAAGTCAATAATTACCATTTTAATACTTTCCTGCACAAAAGTGTGGAGAGCAGCCACACCCATGTACTGCTGTGGAAAGTATAAACTGGTCCATCTGAGTGGTAATTTAGGTAAGAGACATCTTTCTGCTGCACTTTGTGGTGCTATTTGGGGGGGGGGGTATTGAGTCTTCAGGAGTAGAACTTTCCTGGAGGAAGCACATCCCTAGGGACCCCCACATCCTGATCCCTGTCTCTCTCTCCTTCTCCCTCTCCCTCCTCTCTCTTTCTCTCTGCTTCCTGTGTGTGGATAAAGCATAACCAGACAACTTCCGGTTCCTGTTGCCATGTTTTCCGGGCCATAATGGTCAGAAAACCATTTGGCAGCATGTGTAGTAATTACAAAAGCATGTACCCTTTGAATTTCTAGAAAAGCATAGGTGTATTTCTATTCAAGGAAAGTAGCACTGCCATTCCTAGGAGAATTGTTTAGAATGACAAAAGACAGGAAACCAGCCTGGCAGTTGTGGCTCACACCTTTGATCCCAGCACTGACAAAGACAGGCAGATCTCTCTGAGTTCAAGGCTACAGAGAGAAATTTGGTCTTAGAAACAAAATTAAAACCAAAACCAAAACAAACAAAAACAAAACATACTAGGATCCTAGCCAATTTCAGTTCAACAGTGTTTAAAGACATTAGGATAAAAGAAATAATAAGACACCTTTTAGCTCTAAAAAAGAATGAGTGCATCTTTACACACTGAAACTGAAACAGACACAGAGAGGGGAAAACAGGGTGAAGAGCCCCTGTACAGAATGCTGCCTTTGGTGCATTAGCATGCATGGATAAACTGTGAGGCAAACTATCTCTAAAAGAACACACAAGGAATTGAGAATGTAATTCTCAGACAGGGAGCACTGAGGGATAGTGAGATTTTAACTGGATGCAGCCTTTTTTTATCTTTTGACTTCTCAAGTAAGAGAGTGAAAAACTGATTCAGAAAATGGTTTAAATCTCAAATAAATTAAATGGTCAATAAAATTCAGCAAAGATCTCTCTCAAAAAAGACCCTTAAATGAAATCTGAGGATTTTAATGTGTGAACAGTGTGCAACTGCAGAAGGTAGGCTGGTCGACACACAGCACATGCAAACTACCACACAATTAATAACATGTTTTCTAGAGCACTGCAATATTTTAGAACCCATTATTTTTTATTAGGTTTTCTTAAAAGTTTAATTAATACAGTTCCTCTGGGCTCAGAAAATTAAAAGCAACTGAAGATAAACTGACTTAACACTGGGAATGCAAGCTTAATTGGTTTCTCTGTTTCCAGGGTTCCACAGTTTTTCCCGGCTAGCAACTTTTAAAGCCTAAATGGAAGTCCACTACAGTTAGACTAAATGTTGACCTCTAGCTTCAGAACACTCAACCAAACTCTTTGACAAGAAAATTGTATGTCAAAGCCCTTCTGTGAAGAACTTGAGACAATATAGGAAGAGAAATCTACTGGAAATGGAATCTATATGAACTTGTGTAAGAAAGGCCTGCTCTTGATAGACCAGGAGTTTTGAAGTATAAAAATAACTCCTATAAAGGGCTCGTTTCTCATACAAATGTTATAGATTATAAAACACGATATATAATCCACTGTTCTGACTAGTTTTATGTCAATTTGACACACTTGATTCATTTGGGAAGGGAACTTTGGTTGAGAAAATGCTCCCCTGGGATGGTTTCTGGGCAAGCTGTGGTGTGTTTCTTTTTCTGCATTGATTATTGATGTGTGAGGGCCCTGAGCACTGTGAGTGGAGTCACCCCTGAGCTCCTGCTCTCTGGTGCTATAGAAAGTAGGTTGAGCAAGCCAATGGCTGGCAAGCCAGTAAGCAGTGCTCCTCCAGGGCTTCTGGACCAGTTCTTCCTCCCAGCCCTGCGAATTCTTGCCCTGGCTTCCATGAATTCCAGCCATAATCTAAAATAAACCCTTTCTTTCCCAAGTTGGCTTCATCATAACAGAAGCTCTAACTAAGACACTGCCTGCTTGGTATGTGTACAAATGTATGCGCCTAGGTCATACAACCTTCTTGTTTTCGTCATAAGAAGGACCATCTAATTTTTAACCTTGTGAGTCTGGTCTAGTCTCAGGTTTTCTTCTGATCAGTAGAATGTGACTGACCTGAGGTGATGCAGGTTGCATGGCTCAACCTCAGTAACATTTGTAGCTTCCTTTTCCCCTTGGAACATTACCCAGAAGGTAGATCCACCAGGAAGACTCCCTGAGGATGAGAGGCCCACTGGAAAAAAATAGAGGGACCCAGCTCACAGGTAGTACCATATGCCATGCACGCAGACTGGGTTTCCATTCTGCCCCAAGGACTCTGCAGACAGAGGCTAATCTGGTGTAACTGAGGCCCCATATCACCAGCGGTAAATAGGTAGACAATCCACAAAACAATGGCAAGTGGCAAATTATTATTATATGCCATTGCTTCTGGATGCTTGGCTGACAGAAAAAGCAGACAGGATTAGTAAGGCATGTTCATCTCTATCGAACACAAACTACAGCCTGTGCCAGAGTGGATTCCTTGTTTGTTTTATATCATGGCTGGTATTCTCTACCACTGTGCCTATTATAGTCCACCACACACTCTGTAGGCACTAAATAAATACTCTTTAACTAGTCCCAACACACGTATTAGCCTTCGGGTATATTTATATTTCTAAATGTACTAATTTACTAATTTGCAAACTGCTGAAAATCAACATAATTATCATCAACAATTTGTATCGCTCTCATATCACGAGTGAAACAATGGAACATATAATTGGGATATGGCTCCCTGGCTGCAGTGGATTATAGCACGTGTCATAACAGTGCTGGTAAGATTGTGTGATGAGCTAGCCCTCAAATGGTGGTTAATAAATGAACAGGACCTCTGTAAGTGAAACCCTGAGACAATTTTTTCAATTGCCACTGGAATTGTCCTGGGTAGGGTCATAATAAACAGATCAATGAATTTGGCAATGGACCAGACATCTTCTACTGATAAACTGATAATGTTTTACATCTTGTTTACATAGCTGTCGCACTTAATACCAGGATTACAAAAACTGATCCAAAATAACAACTATCAAGACGCTGCCCAGGAAGGAAGCAAGAGCAAATGAGGAAACTGAAAATATCAATATAAAAGCGGTTAACTCTGTGATGAGAAGCTCCGTGAATGCCAGTTGGCCATCATTTCCACTTTGCTGTCAAAGCAGAAGACATTTGGCGTGCCACCAACTCTTATTCTAACAATGGGACACTAATGCGTTTGACCAACAGAATGTTCATAGGTGCTCAAGAAACTAATCTTAACTGCAAACTATATGCACACATTTATTCTCAGACACAGTTAAGAGAGTGCTTATCTTCTCTCATCCTAGAATCTCAGGCAACTCAGGCCCATGATGTTAGACAGTGCCGTATAAACAAGGAGTCATTACTGAAGCCAGAGCACCATGGCAGCACCCATGTTCTAATTATGATATAGATGGCAGGCTGCTGCCAGGCTGAGCATTTCTGTGGACACCAGCTAGACCAGAAGGAAGGGCAACAGTCCCAGTGGTTTTCCTGCATCTCAGGGATGGGAGCTCAGTCAGGCATTGTGGGGGATGGAGTGGGTGTAGGGGTGGGGGAGAAGATTGTGATTTCTTGATTGTGGTGTCACCAGCATGTGGAGAAGAGAGAAAGTTAAGAAGAAACTGCATTCGCTCATCAAAACCTGGGTACCGAAGGCTGCAGTTTCTATGGGGATGCACAGAAATTTCTGCTCGTCTGGAAGGTGCATCTTCAGAAAGCCAGTCATTCCTTGACACCAGCTATAATATGCAAGACAGGGAGGAATTCAATAAAGCACTTTGTGACTCCCTGTGGAGGAGATACATGACATGTAGAGAGACTCCAAGTTCCTACTCTGAGGCACAGATTTACACACATGTCCCTATTGCCCCTCTACCTCCCAGCTTCACCTTTCCATTCCATTCCGTACCTGGTAAAGATTCTTGTGACAGTTTGACTGGGAAGGCCTCCCAGAGGCCTATTTGCTTGAATGCCTGGCCCTTAGTTGGTGAAACTAAGGATTAGAAGGTATAAGCACGTTGTTGTATCATTCAGATGGCTACAGCCCCCCCCCCTCTCTCTCTCTCTCTCTCTCTCTCTCTCTCTCTCTCTCTCTCTCTCTCTCTCTCTCTCTCTCTCTCTCTCTGCCTCCAACTTGCACATAATATGTAGGGTGTCAGCTACCCCTTCAGCACCAGGCCTGGCTGCCTGCCACTATGTTTCTTGCCATAACAGTCATGGACCCAACTTCTGAAGCTGTCAGCAAGCCCCCAGTTAAAATGTTCTCTTGGATAGGTTGCACTGGTCATGGTGTCTCCGCATAGTAATAGAAAAGTAGTTACGACAGAGCTGTGCCTGCTGCATTCCTGCCCCCCCCACTCCGACACACACACACACACACACACACACACACACACACACACAGCCTCTCCTTTTGTCTCTCCAGGGGCAATGCGCTGCAGAATAAATGTGGTGAGGAAGAACACCTTCAGCCTTTGCACAAACTACAGTCTGTACCAGCTAGGGGTGAGCCTGTGAATAAGTTCTCAATGATAATAATTCTCCCCAATCCGGGACACCTTGCAATTCTTTCACCTTGAGTGTTCAAACTTGGGAAGAGCATTGGAGACCTGGAAGCTGCCTTTGACCCCAGCAAGTATGGTTTTCTAATCTAATTATCCTCTCGATATCCAAGTGTGAATGCCATTGAATTGTGTGGTACAGAGTTTAAGTCACTTACATCCCTACACCACCCTTGCTCTAGTTAATATTTGGCTGCATACCAGACTTTGCAGAACCAAAGAGTTGATATGACCTTCTTGCTAGATTAGTAAGTTTTAAGACAAAACCAAAACAGCAATAACAACAAAACAAGCCTTCAGGCAGGCATTCATTGTATTAAATAGGGAAACCTTCATCAGGAGACCCACGTGTAGCAGAGATATTTAATAAGGCCTGGAGGAACGTAGCTGCTTGTACCAGCGACATGTGAGTTTTCAATGTCTGTCAAAAGACTGTTGAGTAGAGCTACAGTGCATTTGAGTCTTGTGCCCCTCAACACCAAGCCAGTGTCTAGCACATAACTGGCTCTCAACAACTGCTGGTTAAATTATTGACTGACCAAACAAAGACTCCATTGAAATAAATTCCTGGGATCTACTGAGGAACCTTTCAAATATTTTGTGGAAAATGAACATTTGAATATCTCGAAGCTAAAGTGTTTTTGTAATGGTATAAATTAATAGAGAGAGTAGGACTAACCTTTGAGAGAAAAAATTACAAGCAACTGTTGTAATAGACTATTGGTGAAATATTTTCCTTTAAAAAATGCTTAAATTTTATTTTATGCTTGGGGTCTGTAAAGGAGCAGGAGAGGGCTCTTGTCTGTTTGCAGAAATAGGTTATTTAAAGCCAGGCATAGTGGTGCTTGGCTGTAATTTCCAGATGTGAGGGGAAGAGGCAGGAGGGTCGAGAGATCAAGGTCATTCTCAGCTACCTAGTTGAAGGCTAGTCTGGACTACATGATATTCTGGCTGAATTTGTTTTAAAGGATAAACTATTTAAAATTTAAAATAAGTTTTCACTAGATTGCCACTGGGGTGGGGGAGGTATGCTTTTCTAGACAGGGTTTCTCTGTTCAGCCCTGGCTGTCCTGGAACTCAATCTGTAGTCAAGGCTGACCTTGAACTCAGAGATCCACTTGCCTTTGTGTCAGAGTGCTAGGATTAAAAACTTGCACTACCACTGCTGGACTAGATTGCTGGTTAAATTTACCCAAACCAATAAACAGACAAACAAACCATGAAACCCTCCTGTCTGCCTTTTCTTTTAGGGGAGTACAATTAAAACAGCTGCCATGCTCTGGAGAGAGACTAGAGCAGTGCCCACCAGCTAGACAGGCACTGTGCTCCTGAGTGAAGCCCACAGCCTCCAACCCAAGAGGCCTGCACTTGATTGTGTGCCCTGGGCTTCAAGAAATCACTACAAAATTAAACCTTATATTTTTTGGTTTTTGACTCTTAAACTACAGAAATATAAAACTTAGATATTATTACATAGTTCCTTATACTTTGACAGTATCTATGAACACATATACTCTGGTATCGGTACACTTTAAATGTTTCCTTATGATAGCAAACAGTATGTGTTCCTGGTTTTCCAGTATTTCAGTACAGACTGCCTACTAAATGCTAATTCTGTGTTCTGAGCACAGTCTAAGACCCATCTTGACCAGAGAGACCGTGGAAGAAAATGAGAAAAACAGACAATCCATGCCAACTGTGGCTGAGAGTGAATAGTGGCTCCGTGCTGTCCTAAAAAGAAAGTTCAAAGCCAATCTAGGTTCAAATTCCAATTCTTCTACCAAAGTCCTGAAAACTTAAGGAAGCCATATAGCCTCTGGAGAGCAGAACCCTCTGCAGGTGGCTGAAAAGCACAGGCTTCCTGATTAAAACCAGCAGAGCAGCTAGAAAGACAAAGTATCAAAACGCTGTATGCCACCCTGCTGTATGCCATGAGAATTTCACACAACAGCATGCATACACCCACACAAACATAGATACAGACACAACACACACAATATACACAGTATATTCATAAAAGATACCAACTGGGAAAAAGTTGCAGATATCATTTCCAATAAACAAAAACTGAAAGATATGTTTATTTTCCAAAAACAAATTTACAGGGCTGCTAAGTACTTGTAGTCTCAGTCTCCTGGCAGGTTGACATAGTAGGATCCCACAAATTAAAGACTAGCTTAGGCAATATAGTGAGATACCACTCACAGAAAAATTAAGCAAAATCCAATAACAGCATTGACAAGAACGACCATGGGTGTGGTAGCATCCTAAAGAACCTGTATATTGCTGTTCCTCATATCATTTCCATATTTAATGCTGTAAGTATCCTCTTCAAGTCAATGACTCAAATTCAAAATCGTGAAGGAAAATACCTAAGTTCACCTTCCCTTCCCTCCCCTCCCCTCCCCTCCCCTCCCCTCCCCCTCTCCTCTCCTTTCCTTCCTTTCCCTTTCCAAGTGCACACACTTGAAGACTAGACAGTTTCTCAGAAGCAGCAGGGCCTTAGCATGGGAGTAACTCTTAAAAGGATCAGTTTAACTAATTGTGACTCAAGATTCCTTCAGGATGACTTCTGGTTAGAAGGCCGACCCAGGCAAACTTCCCCCTGCCTATTCTAATTTGTGGTCCAATGATCCGGTCTATCTTTGTGTCTGTCTGCTCCAGACCTGTTTAACATTGTTAAGAGTGAGGAAGCCTTAGCCACTTACTAACTTCTGAGTTGTGGTTTTCCTCATGAGCTAGACATGAGAAATGATAACTTCACAAAATGAAGCAGGAGAGAGTTAGTCTTTTTGGAACGGGGACAGCATATGGGTTAGATATAGCTGCTACAGTTTCCTGGTATCATGGCGGATACCCAAGGATTCACCACTGGAAAAATCATGTATTAATAGGGCTGCAAGATTAGAGTCTAGTTGTGGCACCCAGAGATTGAGTTACCAGTTGTTTCTGAACTAAATTTGTGCTGCATTTTCCTTCACTCAGCAGCTCATCTGGGTTTAAGAGTGAAAGGTACAGCAGCAAAGCTTGGGTTTGCCACATGTGCACCACAAAGGCCATGGGGGATTTGAAGCATGGATTGGCGTGGTAGTGACTTGCCAGTGGGAACCTAGCGAGCTGGGTGGAGACATTTCCGGAGCTCCAGGCCAGTGAATCCCAACAAGATAAGAACAGGTTGTCCAGACAGTAGCAGGGCAAGAATGGGAATATGTCGGTTCTACTTTTTTAATATTTCACTAAACCTACACACACACACACATACACACACACACACACACACACACACACACACACATATATATATAAAGATAGATATATATGTACACAGACACACACACACACACACACACATATTAGGAATGCTTTCACCTTTCAATCATCAGATCTAACTTATGTCACCCAAACATGGTTAGCTATTGGTAGTTAAGACACTTGTTATGTACTTTCTTACTGTGCATCCCTTCTCTGTTCCTTAACTGATAATGGAGATTCAGAAACCATATACATATAGTTATGTATCTATAAAGAAAAGGATAGTACAGGTTGAAATGTTATTTTTTTTCAAACCTTACTTTTAATAATGGTTCTTAAACACTTTAACCTCCTTTTAGCCCACCACGTACCAGAGGTAGCAGGGGTGGTGGGGGTGGGGGAAGGATACAGGGGAAGTGGACCTGGTTAGAAATGGTCCTTTGGAGCAACTCCAGTCTGTGTTGTCTGGAAATTGGCAGTTTACTTCATGGTTAGAGATGGCAGCTCCATCCATACCCGAACACTTTATAGGTGTACCAGCAGTCTGGTTTGGTAGAGTAGGGACAGCAAATATAAATCTGCTGTGGTGGCACTACCTAGCAGGGACAGCCAGGCTTCAGTCTCAGCACAAGTTGACAGGAGGGACCAGGGAGGACCAGGAGAAGTTCTGGGCTGTGCCTCTCTGCGTAGTGAAGATCAGTGAATACACGAGACCCACAAGATTTGCACAGCTAGTGCTGTAAGCAAGTCAAGCTCATCCTCCGCCACTGTCTGTGAGACCTATTTGTTTTAAAGATTATATTTATTATATCTAAGTACACTGTAGCTGTCTTCAGACACAGCAGAAGAGGGCATCTGATCTCATTATGGATGGTTGTGATCCACCATGTGGTTGCTGGGATTTGAACTCAGGACCTCCCAAAGAGCAGTCAATGCTCTTAACCACTGAGACATTTCTCCAGCCCCTGTGAGACCTATTTATATCCTCCAAACATATCCTGTCCTCCACGGGTCTTGCTTCAGCTGACATCACGCTGCCAGTAAGCCTGAGTCTGCAGAAGTGGTAAGAAAATATGTCATGCCAAAAGATGGTTTTTTGATGCATTTCTCTCCATGGAGTCCTGACAAATGCAGTTCAGCTATGCAATATAAGGCCGACCAATACATGTATGTTGTTAGCAAAGAATTGTTTATCACGTGTCCTTTCACATGCTTGCTTTAGCAGAACATCCTTTCACCTGTGTCTGCTTCAGTTAAATGTTCCTTTATGTGTTGCTCCAGCAAAACATCATCCAATAGACTTTCCAAAGAACCCTTGTTTCCACTCCAATAGATACATGGAATGTGCATCAGTATGTTTCACATCCTCTGTGGATCACTTATAGTATGTAATACAATGTCAGTGTAATATAGAGCTATTATAGTATAATGTTTACGCAAACACCAAAGTCTGATGACAAAGGACATGTCAGCAACAATATAACATTTCTTTCAAATAGTGTTGATTCATAATTGTGAAATGTAGATTTGGAATCTATGAATGCAAGATCCATGGAAAAGGAGTGGCATGTGCTTCTTTTGCCCGAGCACAGGGGACAAAGATGCTAAGGATGTGAGGGAGCAGGGAGCGTTTGAAAAATCCCTATACTTTTTCCTATTCTAAAAACAATCTTTTTAGAAATACATTCCAGGGGCTAGAGAGATGGTTTGGAGGTTAAGAGGCTGCTCTTCTAGAGTTCCTGAGTTAAATTTCCAGTAATCACATGGTGTCTCACAAACATCTGTAATGGGATCTGTTTCCCTCTCCCAATGTGCATGAAGACAGAGTGTGTGTGTGTGTGTATATATATATATATATATATATATATATATAATATATATATATATATATATATATATATATATATATATATATAAACATATATTTGTTTATATTATATATATATATTATATGAATATAAATAAATACATAAATTCCAAATGTGATTTACCTGCAATTCTATTATTCAGAAGACTAAAGCTGAAGAATGACAAATTCTAGGCCCAGACTAAGCTATAAACTGAGATCTATTCTCAAAGCACAAAATGACAAACTAGCCAGAATTTCCAGTTAAATTTGCACTTCAATTGGACAGACTAGGTCTCCCTATGAGTATATTGTAGACCTTGCTTGGAACATTGTTGTAGTTTAAGTGTCAAATATTTTCCCCAGACTCCTTTGTTTGAGCATTTTGTCCCCTGCTGGTGTTGATGTTTTGGAACATGGTAGAACCTTTAAGATGCGAAACCTTACTGGAAGAGTGGGTCATTGAGAAAGACTCACTTCCTTTCTACTCTCTACTTCCTAAATACAGATGTAATGTGACCAGCTACTTTATGCTCCAGCTACCAAGCCTTTCTTATAATAACGGACTGTATTCCGTTCAACTGTAAGCCAAGATAAGCCCTTTCTTGTCCATATGTTCTATGTAGCTTGTCCAGATGTTCTGTTAGAACAACAAGAAAAGTAACTAATACAAACATACTTTTACTAATATTGTATTTATTGTTTATCTAAAATCCACATTAACAGAACATCCTGAATTTTATCTGGGAACCCTATTTCCACACTGACACAAATTTAACTTGTCTCTTTCAAAAAATAAAACAAACAAAATCTTTTAGGTTTGAGTCCTATTTTTCTTTTATTAAACTTAGGACTTGGAAAATTGCCTGGTTTGTAGACCCAACTTAAGATGCCTTTGAGAGTCATGGAATAATGCCCCTCAAATGCCTGAAATATAAATGTGTGTGCAGTATTTTTTATAGGTGCTAAGTACTAGCAGAGTGGGGGATGGATAAAGATATTAAAAAACTGACCTTTCTCAAAAATTGTGTTTCATAATTTATAATTTATCATTGAGCTGCTGTCATGTTATGATGGGTTTTATTTTCTGGTGGAAAGGGTGTAAATGTGAAGAGGAACTGGTTTAAACAATACTTGGGTGTCTGCCTCAGCCCTGCTGGCCAGAGCAGTGGCAAAAGACCCCCAAGCACCTGCCCCAGGTACCACTATGATGGACTAATGTGTGATGGAGAGATGGGAGAGAAAGTGAAGTCGAGGGGTTCATTCACTGTGGAGAAAGATAGAACTGGAAATCCAATGGTGGTGAGGAACAGACAGATATGAGGAGACTCTGCAACCTCCCGAGGCCATGGAGATGTCCTGGCCAAGGCTGCCATGAAGAGCCACGTCTGGGATTGTGGTCCTGCTGCAGCTGGGGTCTCTGTAAAAGTCTATGGTCCAAGTAACTACCAGAAGCCAATTAGATGTCCATGGTCTGGGCTGCCACCTGAGACCATGGTGATCTCCAGTCACTGTGCTGAGCTGGCCTTGCACCTCACCTGTGAAGAATGGGAGAGCTGGCACACACAGAGACACACAGACACACACAGACACACAGACACACAAACCCACACAGACAGACAGACACACAGACACACAGACACATGGGAGTGGGGAGTGGGAGAGGAAGAGAGAGAGAGAGAGAGAGAGAGAGAGAGAGAGAGAGAGAGAGAGAGAGAGAGAAGAGAGAGCCAATAATACTAACTAGTTACTCTTAAGTGTGTGTTGGTGTTTTGTTCTGTGGTACTAATGATAGAGACCAGATCCTAGTGTATGCTGGGTTAGCACTCTACCAAAAAGCTTTATCTATAGCCTTAAATGACTTTAAAAGAATGGTCTCTGAATAAAGAAGACTCACGGAACTATTAAAAGTGAACTCTATTAATTGGATGAACATAAAGTCTTAGCAATACAATCCAGAAAAACTTTTTCCAGTTTATCAAAAAACTTGAAGGAGTATATGAAAAAAGTCACTATTCTGAGTAATATTCTATAGGGATGTATGAAGAATGTATTTGAATAAGCTGGCCCTGGTGGTACACACCTGTAATCTCAGCACTTCGGAGGCAGAAGCAAGGTCTGGGGGACAGGACACTGCAAATTTAAGGTCAGCCTCTTAGATTCAACAAGTTCATAAGGAATTCTTTGAGCAGATTAAACCGTGGCTTCACCTAACTTCAGATGTTTCAGACATCACTGGAAAACCTCAAGGGGAAAACCTTTATAAGGTATACACAGATGACCAGACAAAAAAAAAAATCTGAGCAGTTAAACCTATCAAAAGTTACTTAGCCATCCAACTGGTAAAGCCCCTACTTGGAGTTCATTTCAGATTGAGTCAGTTACTCTGAATTGTCTTTGTTTATTAAGGAACTAAGAATGTTGGCACCAGTGCAGACTGATGATTCCCCGGTTAGTTTGCTTTTGTTTTGATTTTTTTGTTTTGTTTTGTTTGAGTGAGTGGGAAATAAACATCATTTTTCAAAAAATGTATCAGCTATTTTTTGTGAGAGGATATCATCAGGAGAAAGGAAGAATGGAAAACAATCAAATTGTTGCTTTAAAAGTAAAGTTAAATGTACCCTAAGAAAGGGACAGTAAGCAATAGTAGATACCACAGCGATTCCACTTGAATGAACTCTGGGTAAAGTGCAATACAGAGACGTAGCCTGAGCTAAATCACTAAGCGGGGAAGCCCAAGGCCTGTTTGAGGGAACAGAGCAGACAGTGTAGATGGACATCCTGGTGCCCATCACACACCTTTCCAGAGAATGAGAGGAAAGAAACCAGAGCTAGAGGACTGGAATACACTCAGATGAAGTGGTGTGTGTGTGTGTGTGTGTGTGTGTGTGTGTGTGTGTGTGTGTGCGCACATTTGCGTGTGTGCGTGTGTGCGTGTGTGCGTGTGTGTGTGCGTGTGCGTGTGCGTGTGTGTGTGTGTGTGTGTGTGTGTGTGTGTGTGTGTGTATGCCCATGCATGCTCTGGGTTTAATCTCTACCACTGCAAATAAAACAAGAAGGAAGGGAGGCAAGACGATACCGTCATCTCTGAACCCTTTTTAAAATGGAACATTCTAGTATTACATATGTGAATGCATACACACATAAAGATATTCATACAGATATAGAGGATATCTTTTAGATTTGTTTTCCCTCTTAGGTGAAAACTGCCCTCCACAAAACTGTGTCCAGGTATGCCCATGAGCTCTGTTACAGCACTGCCACTGGGCCCTGGAAATACCTTCCATGTGCTTTTGGTAAGTAATCCGTCAGAATATCAAGGGAGCTGAGTTACGATGCAGAGTGCTGGGTGCTGGCTCTTCATCTCCATATGCCTCCCAGCTACAGTTTCATGATTTTTAAAAGACTAATCCAGGCATTACATTATGGTCAGTGCCTCCCAAAATATTCCTTGCCAATTATTCTGCTTGTTTTCAAAGGGTCTCTTAGTACAGGCATTTCCTGTTTTATTTCAAAATTAATGATAAATGATAGGCTTTTGAAAGTTTAGAGAATAAAGTGTGTTCCAAGAAACTTTTTTTTTTTGGATAAGCATTGACTAAAATGTTCCAACAGTTTTCCTCCTCTCAAGTTGAAAAAGGTAATTTTTTCCATAGTCATACTTTCTTCAGGACTTAGAACTATATTTTGAGAAGTTCACTTGTAGAATATGCTTTTGAAATGAAAACATCAGATATTCTTCCAGAGTCAGTAAAAGTCTCACTCTTTGACATTTTTCTGGTGCTGAAGCACTATATTTTAATAGCTACCATCAAAAGTGCTTAATCGTTTTATATGGGTGAGTTCTTCTAGTCTTCCTAACTGCCACAAAAACTTGAACATGGATGGGGAAAGGGGTTTGAACTAGTGAATACCCAGCATAGTAGGACCACTCAGTTTCTTCAGTGTCAACACCACAGGCAAAGGATCTTCTTCCTTTGTTTTCCTTAAAAAGTGCCTTAAGATGGTAGTGTTTAAGAACTTATAAGACCAACCCCATAGCTGACTTCCCAGAGTTAGAGGTTATGGGAGCAAAGTCCTTTAATGAATAGTTTTGACAAACACATGTACTTTGAATACAAAAATTAACTTCTGTTTTTTTTCTTGCAGTAAATTAATCATAATTAAGGCTCCTCCTTGCACATAATCCTAGTCTACTGTATCCCCGAGACATACTCTCAACACCTTCTCTTCCATTGCCCTGTGGCCAGCTACTGCTTTCTCTGAGTTGAATCCGGGAATTATTCTGGCTGTGGGTGAGAGCGATGGGTTCTCTGCCTGCAAACCTGGGCAGGGGACCAGAGAATCACACCTGGCACTCTGTTCCTTCCAAAGAATATAAAAGCAGGCAGGGCATGCTGAACTCTGGCTCCTTAGGACAGCCAAAGCTGCCTGGTCTGGCATGCCACACACCTTTGTTCTGATCCTGAGAGATCAGAGTGACCCAGGGCTACATATACCTTAATCTACTGCAGAGCCTCTCCTCCTCAGGGCCCTTGCCATTGCCTACGAGACTGCAAAAACTAAATTAGAACATGCAAAAGTGAAAACCGAAAGCCCTACAAGAGCGCTCTCTCTCTCTCTCTCTCCCTCACTCTCTCTCTCTCTCTTCTCCCTCTCCCCCTCCCTCCCTCTCTCTCTGTCTCTCTCCCTCTCTCTGTCTCTCTCTCTCCCTCTCTCTCTCCCCCACTCTCTCTGTCTCTCTCTGTCTCTCTCTGTCTCCCTCTCCCTCTCCCCCTCCCTCTCTCTCTCTGTCTCTCTCTCTCTCCATCCATGCCAATACACACATACTCATAATCTAAAATTAAACTTCTCAAGAAATTAAGAGACCATGATTTTCATAATTGTAATCCTGTGCTCCTTTGGGCAAAAGTCAGAAATGTTAACATGCCGATGATAATGATGTCCTTGCATATATTGAAGATATTAAAATGCTTGGTCACAACCACCAATGGATTGGTAGTTAGGTTTCCATGTGGAGAAATAGAAGTAAAAGTAATAACAATTAAAAAGACATTCGAGTGCTACTCTTGCCTCCGGCTGGTTTATTTTGGCCATCACAAACCCTTTCTTTCTTCTTCTTCTTCTTCTTTTTCTTTCTTTTTTTTTTTCAGGATCTAATATTTGGGAGTATGCTTGAGAAAACAGCGCCTTAGGAAAAGCTAAGAATGACCTCTTTTTGGCTGACTCATTCTGACTTTAAAGTAATACATCTTTACAGAACATGGAAAAAGTTCAAAGTCTGCTTTTATTTTTCCCCCTATTTCTTAGACAGAAAAAAATTAATGCTGTAAACCATACATTTCTTTAATTCTTGCTTTTATTCCATCAAGACAAGCATGGCATCCTTTGTTATGATAAAAAACACAATAGATAACATCAGTCTTTTCTTTTTTCTGTGGAGCTGAAGCGTTGAGCCCAGGACCTCACAATCGCAATGCAGCCGCTGAACTCTTTCCACGGCTCCCTGCTCTTCCCTTGTGGTGGGCTTGAAGTGTCTGCAGCTCCCCAAGCTGCACAGTAGAGTTTTGGTTTTGTGAGGCTTCACTCGCTTGGTGTTATAGCACCTAGATATCAAGGCCAATATATACTGTAGTGGTAAAGAGAAGTGGGTCTTGCTAAGGACACAGGCTTGGAGTGAACCATATACAAGATGTTTAATATCTCAAGTCCTTCCCCTGTAAGGTAGCAACTGTGCCTGCCTTACAGCCTTCTTTATTACTCAAGGAGCTACGCCTATAAAACAACTCCCATCGTTCTTTGCACATAGTAAGGACTCCAGCACTTTCCACAGATACCCTGCTATAATTAGCAGGTTGATGCTCTCTATTCTCTGACCACTCTTTTTTTTGAGTGTTTGGTTGGTTGGTTGTTAATGTTGTTTTGATCTTGAGATAGCCTTGCAGTGTAAGCTGGACTTGAGCTTGAGATTCTTCTGCTCTGTCTTCCCTGTGCTAGGATAACAAATGGGTGCTACCATACCCCACTTCAAGTCACTTTCCCAGTGCAATTTTCTACAAGTTATATTTTCTCAGCTCCTGCTGTCTATTTCACTGCTGGATGGCCTCTGAACTGACAGATAGGGCTACCCTCCTACTTTCCGGGTTGCTCAGGTTTGATCCTAGGAAGATTCAATTTGCATTTACCACCCACTTGTGATCTTGGGCTCCTCATCCCATGCTTCTGTTTCTCTGTTATCCAGTTGTCTCTTCAAGACAACTAGATAGCTCTTGAATCAGAACACTTGATCATTCTCCACATTAGCTGAACAGCAGGAATATTGGAAAAACCCTAAACCTATTAGACTCATGCTGACTTGAATTCTGAAGCAAATCAAGGATGCAGGGGGATGGATCCACATTTAGTTCATCTAAATCCTCTCCAACCATCAACCAAGGGGCACACATGGTTCCAGCCAAAAATGTGGCAGAGGGAGGCCTTATTGGGCATCAGTGGGAGGAATGGTCCTTGGTCAGGTAAAGGCTCAACAGAGGCCCAAACAAAGGGAAACGGGGTGGGGGGGAAGGAGTGTGTTGGGTGGAGAGGCATATAATTGGAGGCAGGGGGAAGGAGGAAGGGGAGGGGTTGGGTGTCTTAGGGGAGGGGGGGATATCGGGAAAGGTTTTACCATTGCAATGTAAATGACGATATTCAATGAAAAATAAATTAAAAATAATTCTCCTTCATTTCACCTTGTATGTCTCATGTGGATCTCGTTTTCTTCTAAGTCTTCATAATAATTTCAGTCTTCTAATTCTCAACTTTTCTCTGGAGTTTTCAGAATCTTGTATCTGAGCTCTTGGGCCAGAGATATAGCTCAGCTGATGAAGGGCCTGCTTTCAAAGCACAAGGACCTGAATTTGGATCATTAACATCAATGGAAAACCAGGCAGTGTTCCATGCCTGTCACCCCAGCAGTGTGTGGATGGTAGGTGATTGCAGGGAGACAGATTTCTGGCCAGCAACACTAGTCAATCTGTGAACTCTGGGCTCAATGTAATCTTGACTTACAAAATAAGGTAAAAAATAATCAAGGAAAAAAAACAAATAAACACACACACACATATATCCTCATAGGCACA
Source organism: Apodemus sylvaticus (assembly GCF_947179515.1). Taxonomy (NCBI): domain Eukaryota; kingdom Metazoa; phylum Chordata; class Mammalia; order Rodentia; family Muridae; genus Apodemus; species Apodemus sylvaticus. Next base: position 1,066,506 of record NW_026263083.1, on the reverse strand, counting down.
CACACACACAAACATGTGCATAAACCACACACACATACAGGCACACACACATACATGAAAACACACACACAAACATGCCAATATACCACACATGCATACATAGACACACACAGACACTCTCATATTCACACATATACACATACACATACACCCCCATACTCACACACACATACACAAACATGCACACACACACACACACACACACACACACACACACACACACACACACACACAATTAGTTTCTAATTGTAGCTTATGTGCTTCACCCTCTTCCATCTCCTATCTAATTCAGAAGGAACTACCATTTTCCATCACCCTGAGAAGCCCCCATCCTCCCTCTTAAACTTTGAAAGACCTTTCCTTCGTGAACTCTACTCTGTATGGCCCCATTTTCTTCTGCCTTGACATTCTAGTTGGTCTTGGCTGTCATGGCAATGTCTTCTCCTGGTTCTTTTCCAGATGCTTTCAAACTCTAGATGGTTGTCTGGCTGGGTTCAAGCCCTGCCTGACCTTTCCCCCTCTTGACAGGACCAGCCCCCAGGGTGTGGTGACAGAGTGCTGGCAGTAAGGCTTGCCAGGGTTGCCATAGAATTGCACATTTAAGTCCCAGGTCTGCAGTAGTCTGTGGAAATTGCTCTGGCCTGTAGATATAGGCTGGACTCAGACAGACATCAAGGTTGGCTCCGTGGAACTGAGATATAGCTCTCCTTAGCTTGGATAATAGTGTTCAGATGCAACCTGGTAGAAGGGCCAGTGTAAGGGGCCTAGGAAGAGAAGGTGATGAGACAAGCTGGCAATAGGGGAAATGTTTTTATGTTTGATGGAGTTCTATCTCCGTGAGTCCTACTCCACACGTCCAGCTATGTTCTCAGTTGATTAAACCTGGAGTGAGTTGCCTTCTGGATACCTCTCCTCTATTCTTCCAGATGGCTTGTTTAAAAAGAAATCTTCCCTGTCTTCCTTACTACTACACTTCCTTAAAGCCTGTCTCCTGCTTCATACTTTATTATGCTTGTTTGTAATTTTCCTTGTTGCCTAGGTTTGAAACTATGGTCTTAGGTTGGGTTTCTGCTCCACACTTATCATCCTTTGACTAATGCCTTTTATTGCCTCCTTCCTCCTTTTGCATTGATTATATGGACTACTATAACACAAGAAATCAATAATGCTAAACACATATAAAGTACTGTGTACAAAGACACATGAAAATGAAACTTGTTCAAGGCAATACTCTACTAAAAACCTTCAATGGATTTCCAATACTTAAGAAACTTGCATCTGGCTAAAGATGTGGCTCAGCAGTTAAAAGCACCGACTGCTCTTCCAGAGGTCCTGAGTTCAATTCCCAGCAACCACATGGTGGCTCACAACCATCTGTAATGTGATCTGATTCCCTCCTATGGTGTGTCTCAAGACAGCTACAGTGTACTCACATACATGAAATAAATAAAACAAGTCTTTAAAAAAAAAGAAAGAAATTTGCATCAGCCACCATACCATAAGGACACTTTCTCAGCTCTGTTCATAGTAGCTTTATTTGTAGAAGCCAGGAACTGGAAACAACCAAGAAAGCACTCAACTGAAGAATGATTAAAGAAAATGTGGTCTACACAATGGAATACTAATCAGCTATTAAAACAAAAATAACATGAAATTTGAAGGCAAATAGATGGAACTTGAGAATGCCATCCTGAGTGAGGTAACCTAAACCCCCCCCAAAAAAACATGTATAACAGGAGCCTAGCATTATTGCCTCCTGAGAAGCTTCATCCAGCAGTGCATAGAAACCGATGCAGAGACCCACAGCCAAACATCAGCAGGAGCTTGGGGAATCTTGTGAAAGAGTTAGAGATAAAGCTGAGCAAGCCAGAGGGGTGAAGGACATCACAAGAAGACCTACAGAGTCAACTAACCTGGACCCAGAGGAGCTCACAGAGAGTGAACTACCAACCAAAGAGCATGCAGGTGCTGAATCTAGGACCCCCAACATACTTGTAACAGATGTGCAGCTTGGTCTTCATGTATGTCCCCTAAGGACTGGAGTGGCAGCTGTCTCTGACTCAGATGCCTGCCATTGGATTCCCTTCCCCTAACTGGACTACAAAGTTGGGCCTTAGTGGGTGAGGATGCATTTAGTCCTCCTGTGACTGGATGTCCCAGGGTGTGGTGTCACCAAAAATGGGCTTCCCCTTCTCTGAGGGGAAGGGATGGGGATAAATGAGAGAGGGATTTGTAGAGGTGGGACTGGGAGGAGAGTGGGGTGCAATTGGATGTAAAGTCAAGGAAGGAAGAATGGAGGAAAGAAATAAATAAAGAAAGAAACAAACAAACAAACAGACAAAGCTGAATCAGGGCTGGCACTGTAGCCAAGTAGAACACTTGTCTGGCCCAGATGTGTTCTTATAATCAATTCCCTATATATAGAAAAACCAAAGCATTCAAGCATATGTTAAAAACCCATTACAATCCATGTCTTGGTCACATTTCTGCTATCGCCTCTCTGTTCCTGTGGCATTCAGCCACTGTCTCCTCCCATCAGGTTTCTTTATATCTTATATGTACATAAGTGTTTTCAGCATTGAGTTGTGAGAGCAATGTCCACCATTGCTTTCTAACTGTTCTAGTTGCCTACTTCAGCTACTGTCTGTCCCTGTCTAATGGATATCTTGGGCTTAGGTCAAAGTTTATCCTCACCCCCAGGTTAATGCTACTCGACTTTCTACTCAGCTATTTTCTTTCACCCTATCTTCTGATGTCTAGATTACTTCTTGGCACTACACTGCCTGCACCTTTTATTGTGTCCTTCTATTTAGGCACAGTTCTTATTGATAACTTCTTTATTGATGTGTCTTCCTGGAAAATGGATGTATACTTGTAACCTCAACACTCAAGAGTCTGAGACAGGAGCATAATGAACTCAGCTTAATGGGATCATGTATCCCTCTCTGTGCAACACAAAGGAGACAGAAATTATAAATATAATCTCTTCCAGGCCAGTAGTTCTAACTGGGTCCCCCATAAGCAGCAACACCGTCACCTGGGGGTTGTTAAAAATATTTAACAATGTTTAGGACCAGCTGTGAGAAGCTCAGTGGTAGAGCTCTTTGCCTAACATTCACAGGGCACTGGGATCTATCTCTCGAACTGAATAACAAAAGAAAAAATAAAGCAAAAAACATAAACATTCAACCTCCTCCCATATCTTTTAGGTCAAAATTCAAGGAGCGGGCCCACGAATTCTCTCTCAACACCCCCATGGGGGTGCGTGCCTGTGTGTGTGTGTGTGTGTGTGTGTGTGTGTGTGTGTGTGTGTTGCTGGTAGGGAGGAGTGATTCTGATGCTCCTTGAAGTTTGAGAGCTGTAACTTCTGGCTATGGATTTGGGACTAGCCAAGCTGCCTCTGCCTGTTGCTTCTCCAAGGACACTATAAGATATTTGGGACTTTGCTCTTTCTGATACTTCTGAAAGCAGTGGAAAATTACTTGTTTGTATACACAGGTACTTTATTTTGCCCAACCTCTCTTAACAAATTATTGCAATCAACCTCAAAAAATGGTAGAACAGAAGATGAGAATGAAGAAAAGAAGGAGGCAAACATGCTAACCACAAACATCACCATCACCATGGTCCCCAGAGCATCTCAGAGCTCTCCTGGCTACCAGGAAAAGAAGGAAAACGATGTCCTTCTTGTCCTATTTCCACTAGAGAAAGTCAAAATTCTGTTCTTGAATCTCAAGTCGAATTGCCCCTGTGGAACCTTCTAGAGGGGGCCACTCAAAGAACAATAGGACCAACTAGCAAAGACTTGTTCCATGTATACCCATGCTTATCCAAGGCTGACATATCTGTTATAAAAACTGTGCCAAAGCCCAACACACAAGAGAGACCAGCTGTGACTAAATCTGTGACAAGAAGTGCTATTCTGCTTCTCTTCAATTAGTGGCCACTAAGAAAGAATTTATTTTTTTCTGCAAGTCATTGACCAAGAACATAATGCAGAATCTTG